>NW_027189885.1:0-74755 GCF_040958095.1 Procambarus clarkii
TTATATATATATATATAATATATATATATATATATTTAAAAAAAATCTGTCATATTTGTAAATTAAATAATAAATATTTAATTATTAAATTTAATTTAATTTGTTTTATTAATATAATTATTTAATAATTTAATAAAATAATAATTTATTAAAAAACATTAATTTGATTACTTATTTAATAAAATTAAATAATAAATAATAAATTAAATATTGATATATACTTGTGTGTCCAGGAGGCCATCTGTGTTCCCTCAGATGGTCTCCCTTATCACAGTTTGTGTCTATGGATGTGTGTGAGTGTGTATATCCCT
Source organism: Procambarus clarkii (assembly GCF_040958095.1). Taxonomy (NCBI): domain Eukaryota; kingdom Metazoa; phylum Arthropoda; class Malacostraca; order Decapoda; family Cambaridae; genus Procambarus; species Procambarus clarkii. The sequence goes on from NW_027189885.1 coordinate 312, forward strand.
GTGAGTGTCCGGGTGAGTGTGTGTGAGTGTGAGTGTCCCTGTGAGTGTCCGGGTGCGTGTGTGTCCGGTTATACCTGTGGGTCCAGGAGGCCATCTGTGTCCCCTCAGATGATCTCCCTTATCACAGTCTATGGGTGTGTGTGAGTGTGAGTGCCCCTGTAAGTGTTCGGGTGAGGGTGTGTGTGTGTGTGTGTGAGTGTCCGGGTTTATGTGAGGTTTGGTTCCAGGGAAACATCCTTCCCCCCCCCCCTTCACATATCTCCTCCCTTATTCCCACCGTGGGTTCGAATCCCAGGTGATTAGACCTGCTCTAGGTCCATGGATCCAAGGTATCCATCCGTGGGCCCAACGGATTTCACCCCTTCCCCACTTTCCAAGGGCCAGGCCAATTCCAGCTATCCAGGGAAACCTGTCGAAACAGAGGCAGCTACAGGAGGGGACACACAAATATTTGTGCCCTGCAGTTACACACCCGTTCCGACAGACTCGATCGCAATCTATCCAGATGAGAACACGTTCTCTTCCGACTAGACCACGCTGGAGTCGCTGTATGTCTCAAATTTGGTACCTTTATTTATAGTTAGTATTTTTGGTGAATTAATTGATTTGTTTTAATTTTTTATTGACTTAGGTAGAACGATTTGAGGAGTTGGGGGGGGGGGGTTGTGTGTGTAATGGATTGTCGAGATCGTGGTTGGTTAGTATTTATCTAGTTGTGTTCACCTAGTTGTGCTTGCGAGGGTTGAGCTCTACTCTTTCAGCCCGCCTCTCAACTGCCAATCAATCAATTATTACTAACTAATAAAAAACATTCCACACACACACACCCAGGAAGCAGCCCGCAACAGCTGTCTAACGCCCAGGTACATATTTAATGCTAGGTAACAGGGGCATCAGAATGATAGAAACTCTGCTGATTTCCGTTTGTTCCATCACCGGGGGATCGAATGAGCTACGATTACGAGTCGAGAGCGACGTCCACTCAGCTATGAAGCCCCCTAGTTTGTGAATTGGTGCAAAAGATAATTTGGGAGAGGTTAAGGGAAAGGAATGATGTTTGGTGGCTTTGAAAGCTTTGGATGGGAGGGGGGTTGCCAGTTATGAATTAAAACTGTTAATTATTTAAGATAGGATATATATGCAAAAGACGTTGCGAGATATAGTAAGAAAAGTGTTTCTGACTGAGGTTAGGTACTGTGTGATTGACTTGTATGTTAGGAAAAAGAACACTTATTAGAAGCTTAGATTATCTTTTGAAATGTTTCTTAGCAAATAGTTGCAAATTATTGTGTGAAAAGTATATGGTTCCATTACCCTACACAAACACACGTGAGCACAATTAGTCCACGGGATTCAGAGAGAGTGAGAGTGAACAGCGAAATAGTAACAAAAAATGTGACAATGAGGGGAAACTATGTCATTCAAACGTTAACCATATAAATTACAGTAACACTAACCGAGCGTCCACATACATATTCCAATCAATTTACATAAATAAACATTCACTAATATATTCCTTTAAAATGGACACACGCAGATAGTTGCAGTACACATGTCAGTTCAATTACTGGTACACATAAACACTCATAGCTGGACGTGTCTGTCCATCTTGACAATAGTAGACATGTAACAAAAAATGTGACAATAATGGGAAACTATGTCATTCAAACGTATAAATGTTAACCATATAAATTACAGTAACACTAATCGCGCGCACACGTACATATGTCAATCAATTTACATAAATACACATTCACTAATGTGTACCTTTAAAATGGACACATACAGATAATTACCGTACACATGTCAGTTCAATTACAGGTACACATACACACACATAGCTTCACGTGTCTGTCGGTCTTGACAATAGTACACATGGATACGCACACAAAACAGTCCATTATCAATTAATGTGTGTGTGTATTTATTTTCTCCTTGTATTTACTATATGTATCTGCAGAATCGAGTTATTAGCTCTTGGACCCCGCCTATCATATATATGTATTTTTCCTTTTTTTATATCTACTACATCTATTTCTCTCTAACACACACACACACACACACACACACACACACACACACACACACACACACACACACACACACACACACACACACACACACACACACACACACAAACATGCCAAAACTAGAAGACAGAAGAAAAAGAGGTGATATGATCACTACATACAAAATAGTAACAGGAATTGATAAAATCGACAGGGAAGATTTCCTGAGACCTGGCACTTCAAGAACAAGAGGTCATAGATTTAAACAAGCTAAACACAGATGCCGAAGAAATATAAGAAAATTCACCTTCGCAAATAGAGTGGTAGACGGTTAGAACAAGTTAAGTGAGAAGGTGGTGGAGGCCAAGACCGTCAGTAGTTTCAGAGCGTTATATGACAAAGAGTGCTGGGAAGACGGGACACCACGAGCGTAGCTCTCATCCTGTAACTACACTTAGGTAATTACACACACACACACACAAACTGGAGGCCTACCGTCTAAACGGAGAGAGTTCGTTGGTTATAATCCTAATGGTCCCATATCGAATCTCAGTTGATGCAATAGCAAATCGACAGATATTCTTTAACCTGATTCGCCTGTTCACCGGCTCCCCTCCGACCGGGGAGCCAGTCGGCCGAGCGGACAGCACACTGGACACTGGACTTGTGATCGTGTGGTCCCGGGTTCGATTCCGGGCGCCGCCGAGAAACAATGGGCAGAGTTTCTTTCACCCTGTGCCCCTGTTACCTTGCAGTAAAACAGGTACCTGGGTGTTAGTTAGCTGTCACGGGCTGCTTTCTGGGGGTGGAGGCCAGGTCGAGGACCGGACCGCGGGGACACTAAAGCCCCGAAATCATCTCAAGAAGAACCTCAAGAGATAAGCACAAATGAATCCACCAATGGATCCATCTACCTATCTACTTATATCTGTCAATCCATCAATCTATCTTCCCATAAACCAACCATTTATCATTATATACATTTATATTCCATTTATCCGTCTATCAACTCTTCTGTCTATCCATCCATCTACTCATATGTCTTTCCATCCATCAGATAGACGGATGCATCTATGCATCCCTATATCCGTCAATGTATATATTTAGCAATCAATGTAAACATCCATCTATCTACTTATATAAATTTTCCTTTAATCCCTGTTTCACCTGCACCACTCCCCCCTGTTCCCCCATCCCTGTTTCACCTGCACCACTCCCCCCTGTTTCTCCCTCTGCATCCCTGTTTCATCTGCACCACTCCCCCTGCTCCCCCATCCCCATCCTTGTTTCACCTGCACCACTCCCCCTGTTCCCCCATCCCCATCCCTGTTTCACCTGCACCACTCCCCCTGTTCCCCCATCCCCATCCCTGTTTCACCTGCACCACTCCCCCTGTTCCCCCATCCCTGTTTCACCTGCACCACTCCCCCCTGTTCCCCCCTCTTCCTCCCTGTTTCACCTGCACCACTCCCCCTGTTCCCCCATCCCCATCCCTGTTTCACCTGTACAGCACCCCCTGTTCCCCCCTCTTCCTCCCTGTTTCACCTGCACCACTCCCCCTGTTCCCTCTCTTCATTCCACCTCTAAATCCCGTATCCTCCCCCCCCCACCACAACCTTTGCACCTCTTCCTCTAACTTAAACCAGGACCAATAAACTTCTTTATGTGTTTAATTTAGGTTTTTTCTAAGTACGAAAAAGTCTTCAGCCATCTCAAGCATTATTTTACAATTAACTTTAATTAAATTGGTAGGGGGGGGGGAGTGATAAGAATAATTAATAATTATTCCTAAATCCTTTAGCTAAAGTCAACACTGGCCAACCTATGCCCGTTCCCTACCCCAGACCATTCCCTCTACAAATACATTAATTTAGTAATAATAAGCCTTAATAATATATTAATAAATAAATTTTAAAATAAATCTGTGTATGGCTGCAGCCTCCAGCATGTGGCCTCATAACATAGACAGACATTCTTTTTATATATATATATATATATATATATATATATATATATATATATATATATATATATATATATATATATATATATATATATATATATATATATATATATGACAATGTCAGACCACGGAGGAAAATGAAACAGGAATTTCCTTAAGTACTTTCGTATACTAAATACATCTTCAGAAGGAAGATGTATTTGATTCCTTCTGAAGATGTATTTAATATACGAAAGTACTTAAGGAAATTCCTGTTTCATTTTCCTCCGTGGTCTGACATTGTCACATTCTTAATCACGTGTTTATTTTCGTGATATACATATATATATATATATATATATATATATATATATATATATATATATATATATATATATATATATATATATATATATATATATATCAATTTACATAAATAAATATTCACTAATATATTCCTTTAAAATTGACACAAGCGGATTAAGGCGTCCTGTACATACCAGTTGCATTGCTCCTGGCAGTATGGGTTCGAGTCACTTCTGGCATGCGAGTTTTCAGTTGCATATAGTCCTGGGGACCATTAAGGCTTGTTCGCATGTATATATATATATATATATATATATATATATATATATATATATATATATATATATATATATATATATACATATATATATATTTAAAAAAAATCTGTCATATTTGTAAATTAAATAATAAATATTTAATTATTAAATTTAATTTAATTTGTTTTATTAATATAATTATTTAATAATTTAATAAAATAATAATTTATTAAAAAACATTAATTTGATTACTTATTTAATAAAATTAAATAATAAATAATAAATTAAATATTGATATATACTTGTGTGTCCAGGAGGCCATCTGTGTTCCCTCAGATGGTCTCCCTTATCACAGTTTGTGTCTATGGATGTGTGTGAGTGTGTATATCCCTGTGAGTGTCCGGGTGAGTGTGTGTGAGTGTGAGTGTCCCTGTGAGTGTCCGGGTGCGTGTGTGTCCGGTTATACCTGTGGGTCCAGGAGGCCATCTGTGTCCCCTCAGATGATCTCCCTTATCACAGTCTATGGGTGTGTGTGAGTGTGAGTGCCCCTGTAAGTGTTCGGGTGAGGGTGTGTGTGTGTGTGTGTGAGTGTCCGGGTTTATGTGAGGTTTGGTTCCAGGGAAACATCCTTCCCCCCCCCCCCCCCTTCACATATCTCCTCCCTTATTCCCACCGTGGGTTTGAATCCCAGGTGATTAGACCTGCTCTAGGTCCATGGATCCAAGGTATCCATCCGTGGGCCCAACGGATTTCACCCCTTCCCCACTTTCCAAGGGCCAGGCCAATTCCAGCTATCCAGGGAACCTGTCGAAACAGAGGCAGCTACAGGAGGGGACACACAAATATTTGTGCCCTGCAGTTACACACCCGTTCCGACAGACTCGATCGCAATCTATCCAGATGAGAACACGTTCTCTTCCGACTAGACCACGCTGGAGTCGCTGTATGTCTCAAATTTGGTACCTTTATTTATAGTTAGTATTTTTGGTGAATTAATTGATTTGTTTTAATTTTTTATTGACTTAGGTAGAACGATTTGGGGAGTTGGGGGGGGGGGGGGGTTGTGTGTGTAATGGATTGTCGAGATCGTGGTTGGTTAGTATTTATCTAGTTGTGTTCACCTAGTTGTGCTTGCGAGGGTTGAGCTCTACTCTTTCAGCCCGCCTCTCAACTGCCAATCAATCAATTATTACTAACTAATAAAAAACATTCCACACACACACACCCAGGAAGCAGCCCGCAACAGCTGTCTAACGCCCAGGTACATATTTAATGCTAGGTAACAGGGGCATCAGAATGATAGAAACTCTGCTGATTTCCGTTTGTTCCATCACCGGGGGATCGAATGAGCTACGATTACGAGTCGAGAGCGACGTCCACTCAGCTATGAAGCCCCCTAGTTTGTGAATTGGTGCAAAAGATAATTTGGGAGAGGTTAAGGGAAAGGAATGATGTTTGGTGGCTTTGAAAGCTTTGGATGGGAGGGGGGTTGCCAGTTATGAATTAAAACTGTTAATTATTTAAGATAGGATATATATGCAAAAGACGTTGCGAGATATAGTAAGAAAAGTGTTTCTGACTGAGGTTAGGTACTGTGTGATTGACTTGTATGTTAGGAAAAAGAACACTTATTAGAAGCTTAGATTATCTTTTGAAATGTTTCTTAGCAAATAGTTGCAAATTATTGTGTGAAAAGTATATGGTTCCATTACCCTACACAAACACACGTGAGCACAATTAGTCCACGGGATTCAGAGAGAGTGAGAGTGAACAGCGAAATAGTAACAAAAAATGTGACAATGAGGGGAAACTATGTCATTCAAACGTTAACCATATAAATTACAGTAACACTAACCGAGCGTCCACATACATATTCCAATCAATTTACATAAATAAACATTCACTAATATATTCCTTTAAAATGGACACACGCAGATAGTTGCAGTACACATGTCAGTTCAATTACTGGTACACATAAACACTCATAGCTGGACGTGTCTGTCCATCTTGACAATAGTAGACATGTAACAAAAAATGTGACAATAATGGGAAACTATGTCATTCAAACGTATAAATGTTAACCATATAAATTACAGTAACACTAATCGCGCGCACACGTACATATGTCAATCAATTTACATAAATACACATTCACTAATGTGTACCTTTAAAATGGACACATACAGATAATTACCGTACACATGTCAGTTCAATTACAGGTACACATACACACACATAGCTTCACGTGTCTGTCGGTCTTGACAATAGTACACATGGATACGCACACAAAACAGTCCATTATCAATTAATGTGTGTGTGTGTGTGTGTGTATTTATTTTCTCCTTGTATTTACTATATGTATCTGCAGAATCGAGTTATTAGCTCTTGGACCCCGCCTATCATATATATGTATTTTTCCTTTTTTTATATCTACTACATCTATTTCTCTCTAACACACACACACACACACACACACACACACACACACACACACACACACACACACACACACACACACACACACACACACACACACACACACACAAACATGCCAAAACTAGAAGACAGAAGAAAAAGAGGTGATATGATCACTACATACAAAATAGTAACAGGAATTGATAAAATCGACAGGGAAGATTTCCTGAGACCTGGCACTTCAAGAACAAGAGGTCATAGATTTAAACAAGCTAAACACAGATGCCGAAGAAATATAAGAAAATTCACCTTCGCAAATAGAGTGGTAGACGGTTAGAACAAGTTAAGTGAGAAGGTGGTGGAGGCCAAGACCGTCAGTAGTTTCAGAGCGTTATATGACAAAGAGTGCTGGGAAGACGGGACACCACGAGCGTAGCTCTCATCCTGTAACTACACTTAGGTAATTACACACACACACACACAAACTGGAGGCCTACCGTCTAAACGGAGAGAGTTCGTTGGTTATAATCCTAATGGTCCCATATCGAATCTCAGTTGATGCAATAGCAAATCGACAGATATTCTTTAACCTGATTCGCCTGTTCACCGGCTCCCCTCCGACCGGGGAGCCAGTCGGCCGAGCGGACAGCACACTGGACACTGGACTTGTGATCGTGTGGTCCCGGGTTCGATTCCGGGCGCCGCCGAGAAACAATGGGCAGAGTTTCTTTCACCCTGTGCCCCTGTTACCTTGCAGTAAAACAGGTACCTGGGTGTTAGTTAGCTGTCACGGGCTGCTTTCTGGGGGTGGAGGCCAGGTCGAGGACCGGACCGCGGGGACACTAAAGCCCCGAAATCATCTCAAGAAGAACCTCAAGAGATAAGCACAAATGAATCCACCAATGGATCCATCTACCTATCTACTTATATCTGTCAATCCATCAATCTATCTTCCCATAAACCAACCATTTATCATTATATACATTTATATTCCATTTATCCGTCTATCAACTCTTCTGTCTATCCATCCATCTACTCATATGTCTTTCCATCCATCAGATAGACGGATGCATCTATGCATCCCTATATCCGTCAATGTATATATTTAGCAATCAATGTAAACATCCATCTATCTACTTATATAAATTTTCCTTTAATCCCTGTTTCACCTGCACCACTCCCCCCTGTTCCCCCATCCCTGTTTCACCTGCACCACTCCCCCCTGTTTCTCCCTCTGCATCCCTGTTTCATCTGCACCACTCCCCCTGCTCCCCCATCCCCATCCTTGTTTCACCTGCACCACTCCCCCTGTTCCCCCATCCCCATCCCTGTTTCACCTGCACCACTCCCCCTGTTCCCCCATCCCCATCCCTGTTTCACCTGCACCACTCCCCCTGTTCCCCCATCCCTGTTTCACCTGCACCACTCCCCCCTGTTCCCCCCTCTTCCTCCCTGTTTCACCTGCACCACTCCCCCTGTTCCCCCATCCCCATCCCTGTTTCACCTGTACAGCACCCCCTGTTCCCCCCTCTTCCTCCCTGTTTCACCTGCACCACTCCCCCTGTTCCCTCTCTTCATTCCACCTCTAAATCCCGTATCCTCCCCCCCCCACCACAACCTTTGCACCTCTTCCTCTAACTTAAACCAGGACCAATAAACTTCTTTATGTGTTTAATTTAGGTTTTTTCTAAGTACGAAAAAGTCTTCAGCCATCTCAAGCATTATTTTACAATTAACTTTAATTAAATTGGTAGGGGGGGGGGGGGAGTGATAAGAATAATTAATAATTATTCCTAAATCCTTTAGCTAAAGTCAACACTGGCCAACCTATGCCCGTTCCCTACCCCAGACCATTCCCTCTACAAATACATTAATTTAGTAATAATAAGCCTTAATAATATATTAATAAATAAATTTTAAAATAAATCTGTGTATGGCTGCAGCCTCCAGCATGTGGCCTCATAACATAGACAGACATTCTTTTTATATATATATATATATATATATATATATATATATATATATATATATATATATATATATATATATATATATATATATATATATATATATATATATGACAATGTCAGACCACGGAGGAAAATGAAACAGGAATTTCCTTAAGTACTTTCGTATACTAAATACATCTTCAGAAGGAAGATGTATTTGATTCCTTCTGAAGATGTATTTAATATACGAAAGTACTTAAGGAAATTCCTGTTTCATTTTCCTCCGTGGTCTGACATTGTCACATTCTTAATCACGTGTTTATTTTCGTGATATACATATATATATATATATATATATATATATATATATATATATATATATATATATATATATATATATATATATATATATATATATATATATATATATATATATATATATATATATATATATATCAATTTACATAAATAAATATTCACTAATATATTCCTTTAAAATTGACACAAGCGGATTAAGGCGTCCTGTACATACCAGTTGCATTGCTCCTGGCAGTATGGGGTCGAGTCACTTCTGGCATGCGAGTTTTCAGTTGCATATAGTCCTGGGGACCATTAAGGCTTGTTCGCATGTATATATATATATATATATATATATATATATATATATATATATATATATATATATATATATATATATATATATATTTAAAAAAAATCTGTCATATTTGTAAATTAAATAATAAATATTTAATTATTAAATTTAATTTAATTTGTTTTATTAATATAATTATTTAATAATTTAATAAAATAATAATTTATTAAAAAACATTAATTTGATTACTTATTTAATAAAATTAAATAATAAATAATAAATTAAATATTGATATATACTTGTGTGTCCAGGAGGCCATCTGTGTTCCCTCAGATGGTCTCCCTTATCACAGTTTGTGTCTATGGATGTGTGTGAGTGTGTATATCCCTGTGAGTGTCCGGGTGAGTGTGTGTGAGTGTGAGTGTCCCTGTGAGTGTCCGGGTGCGTGTGTGTCCGGTTATACCTGTGGGTCCAGGAGGCCATCTGTGTCCCCTCAGATGATCTCCCTTATCACAGTCTATGGGTGTGTGTGAGTGTGAGTGCCCCTGTAAGTGTTCGGGTGAGGGTGTGTGTGTGTGTGTGTGAGTGTCCGGGTTTATGTGAGGTTTGGTTCCAGGGAAACATCCTCCCCCCCCCCCCCCCTTCACATATCTCCTCCCTTATTCCCACCGTGGGTTTGAATCCCAGGTGATTAGACCTGCTCTAGGTCCATGGATCCAAGGTATCCATCCGTGGGCCCAACGGATTTCACCCCTTCCCCACTTTCCAAGGGCCAGGCCAATTCCAGCTATCCAGGGAACCTGTCGAAACAGAGGCAGCTACAGGAGGGGACACACAAATATTTGTGCCCTGCAGTTACACACCCGTTCCGACAGACTCGATCGCAATCTATCCAGATGAGAACACGTTCTCTTCCGACTAGACCACGCTGGAGTCGCTGTATGTCTCAAATTTGGTACCTTTATTTATAGTTAGTATTTTTGGTGAATTAATTGATTTGTTTTAATTTTTTATTGACTTAGGTAGAACGATTTGGGGAGTTGGGGGGGGGGGGGGTTGTGTGTGTAATGGATTGTCGAGATCGTGGTTGGTTAGTATTTATCTAGTTGTGTTCACCTAGTTGTGCTTGCGAGGGTTGAGCTCTACTCTTTCAGCCCGCCTCTCAACTGCCAATCAATCAATTATTACTAACTAATAAAAAACATTCCACACACACACACCCAGGAAGCAGCCCGCAACAGCTGTCTAACGCCCAGGTACATATTTAATGCTAGGTAACAGGGGCATCAGAATGATAGAAACTCTGCTGATTTCCGTTTGTTCCATCACCGGGGGATCGAATGAGCTACGATTACGAGTCGAGAGCGACGTCCACTCAGCTATGAAGCCCCCTAGTTTGTGAATTGGTGCAAAAGATAATTTGGGAGAGGTTAAGGGAAAGGAATGATGTTTGGTGGCTTTGAAAGCTTTGGATGGGAGGGGGGTTGCCAGTTATGAATTAAAACTGTTAATTATTTAAGATAGGATATATATGCAAAAGACGTTGCGAGATATAGTAAGAAAAGTGTTTCTGACTGAGGTTAGGTACTGTGTGATTGACTTGTATGTTAGGAAAAAGAACACTTATTAGAAGCTTAGATTATCTTTTGAAATGTTTCTTAGCAAATAGTTGCAAATTATTGTGTGAAAAGTATATGGTTCCATTACCCTACACAAACACACGTGAGCACAATTAGTCCACGGGATTCAGAGAGAGTGAGAGTGAACAGCGAAATAGTAACAAAAAATGTGACAATGAGGGGAAACTATGTCATTCAAACGTTAACCATATAAATTACAGTAACACTAACCGAGCGTCCACATACATATTCCAATCAATTTACATAAATAAACATTCACTAATATATTCCTTTAAAATGGACACACGCAGATAGTTGCAGTACACATGTCAGTTCAATTACTGGTACACATAAACACTCATAGCTGGACGTGTCTGTCCATCTTGACAATAGTAGACATGTAACAAAAAATGTGACAATAATGGGAAACTATGTCATTCAAACGTATAAATGTTAACCATATAAATTACAGTAACACTAATCGCGCGCACACGTACATATGTCAATCAATTTACATAAATACACATTCACTAATGTGTACCTTTAAAATGGACACATACAGATAATTACCGTACACATGTCAGTTCAATTACAGGTACACATACACACACATAGCTTCACGTGTCTGTCGGTCTTGACAATAGTACACATGGATACGCACACAAAACAGTCCATTATCAATTAATGTGTGTGTGTGTGTGTGTGTATTTATTTTCTCCTTGTATTTACTATATGTATCTGCAGAATCGAGTTATTAGCTCTTGGACCCCGCCTATCATATATATGTATTTTTCCTTTTTTTATATCTACTACATCTATTTCTCTCTAACACACACACACACACACACACACACACACACACACACACACACACACACACACACACACACACACACACACACACACACACACACACACACACACACACACACACACACACACACACACACACACACACACACAAACATGCCAAAACTAGAAGACAGAAGAAAAAGAGGTGATATGATCACTACATACAAAATAGTAACAGGAATTGATAAAATCGACAGGGAAGATTTCCTGAGACCTGGCACTTCAAGAACAAGAGGTCATAGATTTAAACAAGCTAAACACAGATGCCGAAGAAATATAAGAAAATTCACCTTCGCAAATAGAGTGGTAGACGGTTAGAACAAGTTAAGTGAGAAGGTGGTGGAGGCCAAGACCGTCAGTAGTTTCAGAGCGTTATATGACAAAGAGTGCTGGGAAGACGGGACACCACGAGCGTAGCTCTCATCCTGTAACTACACTTAGGTAATTACACACACACACACACAAACTGGAGGCCTACCGTCTAAACGGAGAGAGTTCGTTGGTTATAATCCTAATGGTCCCATATCGAATCTCAGTTGATGCAATAGCAAATCGACAGATATTCTTTAACCTGATTCGCCTGTTCACCGGCTCCCCTCCGACCGGGGAGCCAGTCGGCCGAGCGGACAGCACACTGGACACTGGACTTGTGATCGTGTGGTCCCGGGTTCGATTCCGGGCGCCGCCGAGAAACAATGGGCAGAGTTTCTTTCACCCTGTGCCCCTGTTACCTTGCAGTAAAACAGGTACCTGGGTGTTAGTTAGCTGTCACGGGCTGCTTTCTGGGGGTGGAGGCCTGGTCGAGGACCGGACCGCGGGGACACTAAAGCCCCGAAATCATCTCAAGAAGAACCTCAAGAGATAAGCACAAATGAATCCATCAATGGATCCATCTACCTATCTACTTATATCTGTCAATCCATCAATCTATCTTCCCATAAACCAACCATTTATCATTATATACATTTATATTCCATTTATCCGTCTATCAACTCTTCTGTCTATCCATCCATCTACTCATATGTCTTTCCATCCATCAGATAGACGGATGCATCTATGCATCCCTATATCCGTCAATGTATATATTTAGCAATCAATGTAAACATCCATCTATCTACTTATATAAATTTTCCTTTAATCCCTGTTTCACCTGCACCACTCCCCCCTGTTCCCCCATCCCTGTTTCACCTGCACCACTCCCCCCTGTTTCTCCCTCTGCATCCCTGTTTCATCTGCACCACTCCCCCTGCTCCCCCATCCCCATCCTTGTTTCACCTGCACCACTCCCCCTGTTCCCCCATCCCCATCCCTGTTTCACCTGCACCACTCCCCCTGTTCCCCCATCCCCATCCCTGTTTCACCTGCACCACTCCCCCTGTTCCCCCATCCCTGTTTCACCTGCACCACTCCCCCCTGTTCCCCCCTCTTCCTCCCTGTTTCACCTGCACCACTCCCCCTGTTCCCCCATCCCCATCCCTGTTTCACCTGTACAGCACCCCCTGTTCCCCCCTCTTCCTCCCTGTTTCACCTGCACCACTCCCCCTGTTCCCTCTCTTCATTCCACCTCTAAATCCCGTATCCTCCCCCCCCCACCACAACCTTTGCACCTCTTCCTCTAACTTAAACCAGGACCAATAAACTTCTTTATGTGTTTAATTTAGGTTTTTTCTAAGTACGAAAAAGTCTTCAGCCATCTCAAGCATTATTTTACAATTAACTTTAATTAAATTGGTAGGGGGGGGGGGGAGTGATAAGAATAATTAATAATTATTCCTAAATCCTTTAGCTAAAGTCAACACTGGCCAACCTATGCCCGTTCCCTACCCCAGACCATTCCCTCTACAAATACATTAATTTAGTAATAATAAGCCTTAATAATATATTAATAAATAAATTTTAAAATAAATCTGTGTATGGCTGCAGCCTCCAGCATGTGGCCTCATAACATAGACAGACATTCTTTTTATATATATATATATATATATATATATATATATATATATATATATATATATATATATATATATATATATATATATATATATATATATATATATATGACAATGTCAGACCACGGAGGAAAATGAAACAGGAATTTCCTTAAGTACTTTCGTATACTAAATACATCTTCAGAAGGAAGATGTATTTGATTCCTTCTGAAGATGTATTTAATATACGAAAGTACTTAAGGAAATTGTTATACTCAAAATTCTGTCAGTTGAAATGTAACCAATCACAGGCAAGTAGGCCTCTGACGTCATGCCAGACAGAGGAGCATCAGCGATGCTCCCAGCAGCCTCAGTTATCCTCACAGACTCAGAGTAGAAGGACCTCGGCTAGGCAGATATTTACCTTGCTATCTCAGTCAATAAATATATACAGAAGCGACTACTGAGTCTACATTCTACCCGAACAAGGCAAACGAATACTGGTAGCAGCAGTGGGATCCAGAAATTTTTTTCTGGAAGCAAAAGTTCCAGTACCCAGCATCGCCTCGTGTTCCAGCCAAAACCGCCGCCACCGCCACCGCCATAAGCCGCCATCCTGCCACCCACGCATCAAATATTGTGCCAGACCGGGGTCCTGCCATCAACCACTACTCCAGGCTAACGTTTTAGAAGTAAGGGTCAATATTTTCCTGTGAGAACGCTCACTCATCAGTGAGGAGGAAGGAAGCTTCCCGCGCCAGCCATTTTTGAACCTCGCGCCACCACGTGGGAACCACCTATTACACCCACCACCACCACCACCGCCACCCAAGCTGACAGTATCAAGCTTCGTGAGGGTGCAAGCTACTGCAATCGTCGTCAGCCATCGTCGCAGGTATCAACTGGTTATTCCATCGTCGCAATATTGTCGTCGTCAGAATTTATCTTCGTGCCTCTAGCCTGAACAGTGTGGGGTCCCTGAGTCTCGCGCCACCGCCGCCAGGAGCGCTGCCGTCGCATCCAGTTTGTAAACACGCCTCACATGGGCCTCTTCAGATCTTCACGACGCTTCTCCTACTTTGGCTACTGGTGATCCTCATAAATTACAACCCTGAGATAAGTAATTGCTAGTTGAGAACAACGTGCCAAGTGTTAAAAAGTGACTTATGTAATAATTCCCATAATATCCTGTGAATTAACCATTCAGTGACTTGTTAAATATTGGAGCTGGTTCAGTACTGCACTCCCCACAGTTTTCCTGTGTGATTTCAACATTCCTGCTTCTTACAGTAATTTCATTGAATTTTAATTGTTCTCCTAGAGTGTTATTGGTAAATTCAAATTCCAGTGAATTAAGAAATCCTTGTTTTAGTAGCAGTTAAGGATTTGTGCAATATAATTTTTTTTAATTTCTCCAGACCTAACTTGAAATTTATCCTTTAAGCATTTTAATTTAAACTTTTACCATAGGAGTTATATACATTCCTGTGTCCAGTTTATGTGCTACATACATATTTCTTGCATTGCCACTTGCTGTGTTGAATCTTTTTAATGAAATTTTGCAATTGCATTTCCCAGTTTTTATTCTAAATTGCTGTGCTTAGTCTGGTTTAATTAATTTACATACATCTAATTCCAGTCATTTTTTTAATGAAAGATTGCTAAATTTAGTTTACAATTTGCTTGTTCTTAATTATTTTCTTGCCTAGCCCAATTTAATAATTTTATTTCTGCCATTTTTACTTTAGCCAAGTTGATATTTTTTTGTGTTTATTTTTGTGTATACTATTTCTGATGCCAGGTGCACTTAATTATAATCTGCGTTCAAATATTACTTCCACGGCTGTGACAATGCCTACCACTGTTGAAACCCCTTCAGAATCAATGGGAACAGTTGCTCGTCCCAATGGCCAGAGATCAGCTCAGGAAATGGCTATTCCTCTTTTTGCTGGGGAATCGCGTTTATTAGAATCATGGTTTAGTAAGGTTGAAGCGAAAACAGTTGCACGTTTTTCTAAGCCTACTGATGCCGAATACTTAGCAATTGCACGGTCAGCCGTGGACACAACCAAAGGTGATGCACGTTTTGTTGTTGATGAGAAAGCCATTGTTAGCCTCCAGTCTTGGCCTGAATTTAAGGATTTCTTTCGCCGTCGCTTTGTTAATAAAGGAGACCTTGACCCATATAGGTTAGTCAAGAAAATTGCCAATGCCACCATGCAGCCTGGTGAATCGTTTAATGCGTTTACTAGCCGTCTCGATCAGTATCTGTATGCCTTAGTTTCTGCTATGAATAATTCAACTTGGTTAGATAAAGACAATAATCTGTCCCCTGAGGCTATGGCCAAAATGATAGCATTTGGTACTTTAATGCATTTTGCCCCCGAGCATACAAAACCAATCGTTGAGCAACAAAATTTTGGTGTTAAACATGAAATTGGTGAAGTGTTTGAGGCTATTAACAATGCCGCTGATAAACTAGCTCCCCGAAGTGCTCAACTGTTGCCACCCTCTGATGCTGTAAATGTAGTTACAAGTTCTCAGCATCCTCCCACAAATTCTCAAAACTCTTGGTCGCAGAAGCGTACCCATGCTCGTAGCCCCCAGTCAAATTCGCCGCCTCATAAAATGCCGAAACGCCATAGTCCACAACCATCCACTCCCTCATGTTGGCATTGTGGTAAGAGTAACCACCTTGCAAGGGACTGTTGGTCCGCCCCTAGATCATCACCTCCTAGACAATTCTCTCGGCCCCCTCATCAATCTAATCATTCTAGGCTTCCATATTGCACGTACCATAAACAAGTTGGTCACCACACTGCGGATTGTAGAGCTAGGCAAAGGACATCTCCACCTCGTAACTCCCATGGTCAGTCTTGGCGAGGCTCACAGCGTCCAAGACATTATCAGAACTCTCGTAATTACAACTCCCAGCCCAGCTATAATGCAATTTCAAATTATAATGCTCAGTCACAGAATGCTGGAGCTCAGAATGTTCACTCCATGTCGTCGGGAAACCCCCAAGGCCATCCGCTAACCAATTCAAGCTAGCCAATCCTAGTGCCCTCCCTGTGTATTCAGTAGCTACCCAAAATAGATTTGGACACTTGACAGAGGAGGACACTGACTCTAGACCAGTTGTAGATGTTGACGGATCCACAGTAAATTTGACACAAACAAGACGCAGATATCCCAGACAACATAAGTCAAAAATAGTAACTTGTCCAGTCTCAAGTGATGGCCCCCTTGTATCAGCCATTGTACATGGTAGAGTTTTAAAAGTTTTTCTTGACTCAGGTGCAAAAATTAATATTGTCAAGCCCTCAGCTCTTAGAGACATTGAAAGTATGCACCCTACTATTTTAAAACAGTCACACATACCTTTTCTAAGTGGTATTTCAGGAAATAAAGTAAAAGTTCAGGGTGAAATTGACCTCCCACTCAAGTTCAATGATGTCACATTGTCTATAACATGTTTAGTTGTTGACATTATTCATTTTCCTGGAGACATTCTCTTAGGTCTGTACACCATGATTGATGAAAATATTGCATTGTTTCCCCATCGTTGGAACATAAGTATCAAAGACCACGTCATACCCTTGTGTAGCATGTATCGACAGGGCCACGAGTTCAACCTTCAATCAGATTATGTTAATTTTGTTGACACCCGCCTTGCTAGCGTAGGTTTGTCAGATCATTGTCGTGGTAGCATACCCGAGAAAACAGGCACTCGATTGAAGCATAGTAGTTGTGCAGTTGTTAAGGAGAATGAGTATCGGGACTTTCTGGAAGGGGACGCCCTAACGGATTCTCGTTGTCTCGCTCGCCTGGCAGCTTCCATCTCTGAAGTCAGTGGTTCCACGGCTACTGACACTGTGCTACACCCTCATTCTCTCACCAGAATAAGAGTTAAGGTTCAGGGAGTGCCTGAGTTGTCGGATGTGATTGCGGAAAGTGAAACATGTAAAGTGAATGGTACATTTGTTGAACCCTCCTGGCACACAGTGCAGGATGGTACTGTCTCACTTTTTATCGCGAACACAAGTAATGCCGATATCCATCTCCAGTCTGGCACCCATGTTGTAGATTTTGCCCATTACTCGTTACCGGTGCGAGTTGTGGATGATGTCTCCATGGATCATACTGTTTGTACACTCACACCAGGAGAACAGGGATCTCAGCCAGAGGTGCAAGCGCAACACCTCAGTCCTACTGATTTTCCTGACTCTGTGGCTCAGCTTTTGGAAATTTTGAACAGGAATAGAGCTGTTGTTGCTCTACCAGGAGAAAAATTAGGTCTCACTCCTCTCATTACACATAAAATTCCCCTTGAACAAGGAACTACGCCTATTTATGTACCAGCTTACCGACTTCCCCATTCTCAGAGAGCAGAAGCAGATAGACTTGTAGAAGAAATGTTACAGAGTGATGTAATTGAATCGAGTAATTCGCCATGGAACGCTCCATTGATTCTTGTACCAAAGCGAGATGGGACTTGGAGACCTGTAATCGATTATCGCAAGCTTAACAGAGTAACAATACCTGATCGTTTCCCACTTCCAGTTCTAAATGATTTGTTGCAAAGTATTGGTCGAAACAAAGTATTCTCAACGTTAGATTTGTTGCAGGGATTCTGGCAAATCCCCCTTGATGAGGAAAGTAAACAATTGACAGCCTTTAGTACTCCCAGTGGTCATTTTCATTTCAAAAGAATGCCGTTTGGTTTGCGTAGTAGTCCAATAACCTTTTCACGGCTCATGACAAATCTATTTCGTAGATTGATAGGAAGTACGCTTCTAGTTTACCTTGATGATCTCATAATCATGTCGCAAGATGTTCAGACTCATTTCCAGAACCTTGAAAAGGTACTTGCAAAGCTCGCTGAAGCTAATTTAAAAATAAAGCTTGCAAAATGTTCATTTTTAAAGCAAAAGATTAATTTCCTAGGTCATACAGTTACACCTTCAGGTATTACATTGAATGAATCAAAAATTATTGCTGCCCGTGATTTTCCAACACCTCGTACCGCAGAAGCCGTAAGACAGTTCACAGGTCTTGTAGGATTTTATCGTTCATTTATTGCTGGATTCTCTATTATAGCCGCTCCGCTTTACAAGTTGCAAAGAAAAGATGAACCCTTTGTTTGGGGAGAGGCCCAGGATCAGTCATTCAAAAAAAAACTCAATTGCAGTATTTCTACCACATGTGTCTTATTATTACCATTATATATAATGTATAGTTTTTCTCAACTTTATTTTGTTATGAATTAGATGCCATTGTCAAGTCTACTACCATTTGTATTTTTACAGTGCTTGTCATAAGAGTTATTATTGTTCTAGCAACCACATTGTGGCCAGTGAATCCTGACTGCTATCACGCAGATGTTAGTCTTCTTGATCCAGGTCTTGTATATGCTTGTAAATATATTGCACATTATATATATTGTACATTGGTCTTGTAAATATATTGTATATTTCGAAAAAAAAAAAAAAAAAAAGAGAAAAAAAAAAAATTATCTATCTTGAAATTCAATTGTGGTTGTTAGGTCAGAACTTTGTTCCATTAATGTAATAATTGTTTAATTTTGTATGGTTTTCAAGCACATGCCATTGACACATGTTAATAATTTTGTTTAGGCAATACCTTGGGTTGTATTGTTCATATCTGATCAGTAGACATACACATGTTCTTAATACTCTGATTTAATCAAAGCATTGTTACCATGATTTTCACCTATTATGATGAATTTTTTTTTTTTGGTGCATATATGCCGAGTTGTTTGTATTACGCACACCTGATCTTCTTTCAATGTTTTATTATGCAAATTTCACATGTAAGCCATTATTGTATGCCACCGAGGTCCTTTCAGTATCATTGTAACTATATAGCTAGCCAGAGCTTGTCGACAAGGGACGTCGACTTGGTAGCGTGTCCGAGCGGTGTTATACTCAAAATTCTGTCAGTTGAAATGTAACCAATCACAGGCAAGTAGGCCTCTGACGTCATGCCAGACAGAGGAGCATCAGCGATGCTCCCAGCAGCCTCAG
The DNA here is from genome assembly GCF_040958095.1 of Procambarus clarkii. Taxonomy (NCBI): domain Eukaryota; kingdom Metazoa; phylum Arthropoda; class Malacostraca; order Decapoda; family Cambaridae; genus Procambarus; species Procambarus clarkii. Next base: position 20,228 of record NW_027189885.1, read on the forward strand.
TTATCCTCACAGACTCAGAGTAGAAGGACCTCGGCTAGGCAGATATTTACCTTGCTATCTCAGTCAATAAATATATACAGAAGCGACTACTGAGTCTACATTCTACCCGAACAAGGCAAACGAATAAAATTCCTGTTTCATTTTCCTCCGTGGTCTGACATTGTCACATTCTTAATCACGTGTTTATTTTCGTGATATACATATATATATATATATATATATATATATATATATATATATATATATATATATATATATATATATATATCAATTTACATAAATAAATATTCACTAATATATTCCTTTAAAATTGACACAAGCGGATTAAGGCGTCCTGTACATACCAGTTGCATTGCTCCTGGCAGTATGGGTTCGAGTCACTTCTGGCATGCGAGTTTTCAGTTGCATATAGTCCTGGGGACCATTAAGGCTTGTTCGCATGTATATATATATATATATATATATATATATATATATATATATATATATATATATATATATATATTTAAAAAAAATCTGTCATATTTGTAAATTAAATAATAAATATTTAATTATTAAATTTAATTTAATTTGTTTTATTAATATAATTATTTAATAATTTAATAAAATAATAATTTATTAAAAAACATTAATTTGATTACTTATTTAATAAAATTAAATAATAAATAATAAATTAAATATTGATATATACTTGTGTGTCCAGGAGGCCATCTGTGTTCCCTCAGATGGTCTCCCTTATCACAGTTTGTGTCTATGGATGTGTGTGAGTGTGTATATCCCTGTGAGTGTCCGGGTGAGTGTGTGTGTCCCTGTGAGTGTCCGGGTGCGTGTGTGTTCGGTTATACCTGTGGGTCCAGGAGGCCATCTGTGTCCCCTCAGATGATCTCCCTTATCCAACCCGTTCTCACACAAGACAGTACATATATGACTAGTGCTTAAAGTCAATATGTGGAATGTGATTTAGTACATATGTGATATATTCCCAGTTAACTTTTTTACCAAGGCTCAAACTCTTCCTCACGTACCAATTTACGTCTCACAGTACTCGTCCATCAACGTAGATAGCTGAATAGTCGTGATTGGTTCAATTATAACGAAAATTGTAGTTTTCAGGTCCCACATGGGTTGTGAAATTCACCTACTATTGTCCATGCTCTTATAATATTACAGATCAGCTACATCCTATTGAAGGCTCGTAGTTTTGTTTTGAGAAATATTAGTTGTTCTTAGTAAATTATAATAAGCACAATAAATTATTACATAGAATAAGTGCTTCACCAATCAATATTATATACCATAGTTTGTGCTTTAGAAATCTTTAAAGAATGTTTTGTAGGAACGCTAACAGAAAACGATGTTATGTTGGAATGTATATAGGGTAAACTACTGCAAACAGGATGGTATGGTGTGGATTATTGGAAACTATAGGATTAGTATAGGGTCCACTACCACCTGTTAGGTGGGTAAGGGGTCCAATAACACCCGCAGGATGAGTATGGGGGTCACATCCACCCACAGGAATGGTATGGGGATCACTTCCACCCACAGGAAGGGTATGGGATCCAATACCATCCACTGGATGTGTATTGCGTCCACTACCACCGACAGGATGGGTATGGGCTCACAACCACCCACAGGATAGGTATGGGGTCCAATACCACCCACAGGATGAGTATGGGGTCCACTATAACCCACAGGATGGGTATGGGGCTCCAACCACCCACAGAATAAGTATGGGGTACAATAACACCCACTGGATATGTATGGCATCCATTGCCCCCACAGGATGACTATAGGGTACAGTATCGCCCACAGGATTAGTATATAGGGTTCACTGCCGCCCACAGAGTCGGTATGGGGTCCACCGCCACCCACAGGGTCGGTATGGGGTCCACTACCGCCCACAGGGTCGCTATGAAGTCAACTACCGTCCACAGGGTCGGTAGGGGTCCACTACCGCCCACAGGGTCGGCAGGGGGTCCACTGCCACCCACTGGGTCGGTAGGGGGTCCACTGCCGCCCACAGGATCGATAGGGGGTCCACTGCCGCCCACAGGGTCGATATGGGGGGGGTCCACTACCGCCCACAGGATCGATAGGGGGTCCACTGCCGCCCAGAGGGTCGGTAGGGGGTCCACTGCCGCCCACACGTTCGGTAGGGGTCCACTGCCGCCCACAGGGTCGGTAGGGGGTCCACTGCCGCCCACAGGATCGATAGGGGGTCCACTGCCGCCCACAGGGTCGATAGGGGGTCCCTTACCGCCCACAGGGTCTCTATGAAGTCAACTACCGCCCATAGTGTTTGTATAGTGTCCACTATCGCCCATAGTGTTATTATGGGGTCCACTACCCCTCATAGGGTCGGTATGGGGGTCCATTACTACCCACAGGGTGTGTCTGGGGTCTATTTTGGCAATACTGCTTTTCCAATCTCATTTGTTGTTCAATGTAAAATATTTGTTGCTCGACTTGCAACAATTTATATATATATATATATATATAGTATAGTGCCTTTGCAATAATGTACCAATGTATGTATTTTCATAACTCGTTTTAAATTGTTGAAAAATAAATAACTACATTGTGAATGCAAGTCAATGTTTACATGCTAAATCAGAGTTGCCAGATTCCGCTTAAAATAGCAAATTGTGCTTATTTTCAAAGCTTGAGAATTTAGCTTTAAAGTAGTTAAAAAACTACGAATTTCGCAATTTGCTATGTACTTTAGTGTACTATTTTAAAATAAGATTGGTTTTTAAGCTGCAAGTCATATGAATCTCAAAAAAAGTATATTATTAACAATCTTATCTCCATAGTTCACTAGTTTCTGTAAATCAGATCTGGTAACTGTAGGCCAAGTACTGGAAGACTCAAGACACAATGTGTTGAAGCTATTCTCTTTGAAGAAGTCATCTCGACAGGATCTTCTAGCTCCAGCTATAAAACTTCACCAAACATGGATCTACCTAGTACATCAAATGGTAAGGAATTACTAAACTGTACAAAGTTTTATGCTAGAACATTTGTTACAGAATTGTCCCTGTCAGGGACAATTCAGTCCCTATTCTATGTGTACTCCATCACATAGTGACGGAGTATGTGGGAATAATTTTGTTGACACTGTCCATTTTGTCAATTCTACAACAGCAGATAATATGAATTCCCAGAGATATTTGTAACTTGAGATACTTGGTTTGGTTTGGTTAAGTTAGGTTAGGTTAGCCTAACCCAGTAAATCCTCCCCGGCTAGAATATAAACCCCGGACAAAGTGCTCGTGAAATGCCAGGCATTTGCAAATATGAGGATGTGGTTGATTAGATTATATTCTTTTCTATATCATAGATGTTCAATATATGAAAAATATTTTAGACTTAAAAATGGACCCCTGAGGTACTCAACTTAACACATTTCTTCATATTCATTCCCATTTAGTATGACCTTTTGCTCTCTTTGTTTTAACTATTGTTTTGTGCACTTTACAATTTTTTTCATGAACCTGTAATTTCCTTGCTAGTCTTCCATGTGGTACCTTATTAAAGTCTTTAGCATAATCCATGTATACTACATCCACCGGAAACCCTTTATCTGAGTACCATGTTACCATGTCCCAAAAGTGAGGAGGTTTATAAGGTAGCATCTGTTTTTAAGAAGACCATGGTGTGTCGATTGAATAAGATTTTTCACTGAAAGATGGTAAATGATTCCCTCCCTTAGGATTTTCGCCATGAGCTTGCAGATGTGTTATACCTAGCTGATCGGACATTAGTTTTGTGCTTAACTCTTTCTGCTTTTTTTTTAAATACTGTAAGGGTGAAATTTTCATATTTCAAATCTCGGGGTACTATCCCTTGGTTCAGATATTTTGTGGAAAGTATTTTCAGCAGTATTCATAGTTCTTCTGTCAGTTTATTTTCCTTTATAATTAAGGTTTGTTTTCTTTTGTACCATAGAAAGTACCACAGAAAGGTGTTATAATGTTGTGTTAGCTTTTCTGTACAATTTTTCTTTTTTGTTTGTATAAAAGGCTATGCAATGAATTCAAATATTTACGCTACCAATCAATTTTTCAGATAGATCATCGGATTTTGACAGTATGCTGTACATACCAGATGTTCCAAAAATAACTACAGACAACAATAATGGTACTGTGTTTACTATTTTTATACTTTATATATAGGAAGACAAGTTCAATCAATGAGCATTTTAATATATCATCAAAATTTTCATACATTTCTTTCACTTTGTTACACTTGTAAAAACTTATTCTTAGCTATATTTATATAAATGTTAATACCACTGTTAAATGAACATATTGATTTGTGTCCTTATTAGTTATAGCTTATTTATGTTGACCCAGCACCTTACTAAAGGGATTACCTTAACTTGTGTCACTATCTCTCTAGGGGACTCCAGGTAGGCAGTATAGGTAATGCCACTAACATGCATATCATTATGGGAAAGTCCATAATTTAACACATAATTATAAGTAGGTAATTTGTAGCAAATTTTAAGATTATTAATAGGTACATTGTAGCATAATTTTGCATAAGCATAATTTTCTTGTTTTGTTCTTGTACTTTTCCTTCGAACACTATTATTTTCTCTTCAGAATTTCACCGGAGAATAGCAGTGATGACTAGAGAACATCTTGAACGTGAGTACCAGAAAGCACGTGCTGCAATGATACAAAGAAATGAGTACTTGAAGAGACTCTTAAACGTGGAGGAACCAAACTCAATAAAGGTGACAAACAAGAAACAGAAAAAAGATAACATACAGGATGTATCACACATTAATTCAAAACAAAGACCAGCTGCACCCCAATCTGATGGTAATCTTCTATTATTTTTTTAACAATATTTCTACAGCTGTTATTTGTGTACTTTCCAATAATATTTGTTGCCTATTTTTAAGTGTATGCTAGACAATTATGGAGATTAAATTACTATAACACTGAACAACTTGGTAGCATAAAGTTAGTTATAGTAATATCTTGAGATTTGTCTGAAAATATTAATACTTGTATACAATTTGCAATTATGTACCATGCTTAAATCTTCAAATGTGCCACCCAGACATTCTGCCTGCTATACTTTCACCACCACACATTCAAAATGCGGGCTATTCTACTAGTGGCAGAACGTACACTCAAAGTTATTTGGCAGCTGGTGAAGAAACTTTGGAATCATTTGATGTTGGTATGTCCCAACATCATTTGTTGGTATTTAAATGAGGGTTTATTTAATGGACACACGTCATAAATATTATGTACCAAAATTGTGCTTAATGCCTATGAAATTTTGTTTAACATATTATACTAATCATTCCTTTCACTTACAAATTTTTCTTACTAATTTTTAATCCCATATTTCAAAGTACTTGCTGCAGAACTTGAACAAATTAAAGATTCTCAGCCAAGTGTTTCTGACTGGCAAAAAAGAAGAAAAAATGCAGAGATTAATTGGGGAGAAAGCAGGGCAATGCTGTTCGATTGGACATTGTCTGAGTTGGGTGTTCCAGATAAAGGTAAATTAAATATTGCTGTGTTCATTAAGGTTATACTGTATAATAAGCATCATATGCAAATTAATGACACTCTATTAATACATTTAGACTTCAGATTGTTTAAAATGTTAGGTATACAGTATTTAAAATTAGTATAAATAATTACCCCTTTTTTCATCAGGTAAAGTTTGTGTACAATGTACAAATTGTGAGGCAAGCATCAAATGTGAAGACTGTTTTGCATTTTTGTGTCACATTTGTGACCAAATGCAACATTTTCTCATGCCTTTCCACCACAGATTATATTGGAAAAATGGCTTTTATGAGCCATTAGACCCGACACAAACTGTGTGCCCTGAAGGAAATATCTTTCACTGGAGTAAGTATACGATACCTGTATAAAATCCGTACTTTGTTCCGAGATTACTTCTACTTCCCAATCCCAGTCTAGAGCTACGATTATCTTGGTATAACAAAATAAAATGAATAAATGTTTCATTTCAGTCATTACAACATTTGGAGAAGTCTTAAAGTTTAAACCTGACACTTGGTTTTATAGATTGATTTAATCGTCTGATTGTTTCTTTTCTGTGAATTTCTCAGTCATTATCTGGAGAATAATGTCAATATTTTGTACAATCAAGAAACAATGAAATATTCAGTCTGAAATTCTTTTCCATAAAACTCATTTTGTCAAACTGTCTTCCTTTTCTTTGTTACCAGAACCTGTTGTACCAGCCCAACCACCAAATTCTTGCCCCAACTGCACAGATTGCAAGTTTAAAATTTCAAGCTCCAGCAATCTCTGCATCTTCATCACTATAATGGGTAAATAAACTTTAAAATTTACCCTTTTATTTCCATTACCGGATATTCCTGAATCACAATACATTTTGAAATTTTTGTTGCTATAAATGTTAATTTTTACATCACTATTTTAGCAAGTCGCCACACCACTCAATGCACTGTATTTTAAACTACAGGAAGGTATGACCTCTATACTCCAATCTATACATGCCACTGTGGATATGAGCATCAACAACTAGGCAAGACCATGCACAAGTCTGGTTTCTATTCATCATTAGGAAAGAGCAGCACATTCTACAGCACCAGTCTGCTTGAATCATGGCACCATATCAAAAGAAATTGTCCCGGAACATCATTTCGGGCATTAGTCACTGCACTGGAATCCTTTGGTGCTTCTCGTGGGCGTGTATGTTTTGATACCGTTATTCTTAATATTTTCAGTTTTATATTTCAATACAAAAATTATCAAAATTTTGTAGTAATGTATATTCATTTATTAATAATTAGTTTTTAATTTTGTTCAAACACAAAATGGAATGTTTTTTTTGTTTATTTATCTTATGTCATAATATGCATTTTAAATGTCACCATCTAAAAAATTCTATTCCTAGATTGGACCCATTAATTATATAACTTCGAAGAGAGTGTTCTTCGAATGGCGATTCCAGCAATATGAGCTGAGAAAAATTAGAGGAGAAGCTGACAATGAGTGTCCTGCTTGTGATAAAACCCCTTTAGCAGTACATATTGATGGCAACAAGAAGCTGTATCGCTACAACAAAGTTGGGAGGTAATAAAATGTGCTTTACAGATACTTAATGTATAGTATTCTTTTGTTCTCTACACACACTATATTATAATGAATTATATTGTCTTCTATATTGTCTAATATTGAATTGTATTGTCTATTGCTGAAAGCTGGTATTTGTTTATATGGTTCATCTGATCAAGTTTTTGATTATTTTACCTGCCCTGTAATCAGTATAATGCGATTGGTATTCAGTATTCAATAAGTATCAACTCCCTCAAATAATCAATAAAAGAATGAAAACATATTGGTCAAACTTGAGTTGGTCGTGGTGAGTAAAGGTATGTTATGAAACTGTTATTAATCTATGCTCTTCAAGATGTTCATTGCTATAAATATTTTTCTCAGAAAGAACAGAAGAACTCACAGAGGGTGCAGTCTTTTGGAACCATCGAAAAATTGATGGACTGGCTCGTGCATTAGTTACTCGACTCAGAAAGGTACTAAAAATAATATATATTTATTTTATTTATTTGTATTTATTTTGAAACTTATTATAATGCATTTATATGTGAAAGGTATTATAATGCATTTATAGGTTAGTTATGTGTTCAGATCATGTACTACATATATTTTCCTTTATAAATTAGCGACCATTTCCTTGAATTAACTGCTTGAACTTTTTCAATATATCAATAAGGTTAATTTGTATAAAGTATATAGTATTTAATTAACCTAAATGTATGATTCCGAGATATATCAAATGTGTTCACAGAGAAATCACAGTATCGTGATATATCACGGGAACTGTGATGAGGGTTTGAACCCCATGCACTGAGTGCTCTCAGATGCATGCTCTAGTTCACTACGCCACGACATGGTCAGATGAATTGCAACTTGGAGTACTACTGCACCCACAAGGATCCCAAGGCTTCCACTGAAGCCAAACCAGGTTTCACACAATTCCCCCATGAACTCGGTCTCTGTCATTCAGTAGTTCTGCCTTTGATGCCCCCATTTCAATGTCTTTCTCCATGTATTGATATATCACAATAATATGAATTCTATGTGTATTGAAAGGGCCATCAGAGGTAAAACTACTGGAGGACACAGACCAAGTACATGGGAAACTGCATGCACAACCGCCCATGGAATGGGTATGGGGGTGCATAATTAACAAAAATTGAATTGTGGGTTCATTAGTACCCTAGGTTGCAATTCTTTTGACCATGTTGTGGCGCATTCAACTACAGCAAGCATCTGGGAATGCCAAGCCCATAGGTTCGAACCACTCATCATGGTTAATGTGATTTGTTCATTAAATTTATTATATTTTCAAATAGGCCAGAGAGACGGAAATAACAGTTTCAAATGAGATCGACAAACTTGATGTTCAAAAGTCATTGATTCAAGAATGGCGATCTGACCTACAAATGATTTGTAAGGAGTTAGAGTTAAACACTGGAACAACCTCGAAGAACATAAAATATTCTATCGAGGCAGTTGCAGACTCTATCAGGCATCGCAAAAATCTGATTGCCACTGATGCAGGTAGGCTTACTATTTCTTTGTTAACTCTGAAGCAATTTCTATTTAGCTCTTGTCTATAATTTCTATGTAGGTAAATGATGAGGAAATTTTTTTAACAACTTTAAAACTTTCAGCCAAAAAACTTTATTTGCAGCATCCAGTAAAATGCGCTCTTCACTCCGGCACAGAAATGAGTGTGATAGGAAAAAGCTTCAAGGCTTCATAAAAATCTACAATAGTGAAAACTCTGAAATTCTCAGTGAAAAGGATGCAATAGAAGGTATCCTGCCATGGCACAATTTATTGCCTCATCATAGCCAAAATGGTATGTAACTACATCTCATTTTATCAGGGGTTACAATTCGGCCTTATCAAGATAACTAACATTTAGCATGCATAATGGATAAGCTTTACTTATTTTTGAAGTAAAATATCATCACTACTGTTTGTAAAATAGGTGCAGTATCATAATCCGTAGGTTTTTATCAGGTTGATACTGCACAATAAACTATGTATAGTATGTATAATGCAAGTACCTAAACTGTAATTACATTAAATTGAGTTGTAGTTTACTTGCAGTAAATATAATTTTCCTCTTTTATTAGTGTCCCTTGCTCAAAAAAAGAAGGCAGTAGAAGATGTGGAGCTTCAGAAGAGATCCAGAGAAGAGCAACAACACACTGTTCAAGAAATGCTGCATTATCTCGCATATTACAAGAATAAGAGAGAGATTTTAACCGAACATACTGAAGAGTTGTTATGTGGAATTTTTCCTTCATATCTAAGCAAGGTAAGCTAACAGCCTAAATGTGTGTTGCAATTCAGTTCTTCATAAACATTTATCCAGCAGAATTTTATACTTGAGTAAAGTCTTGCTATTTACAACTTTGACAGGTAGACAATTCCATGGTTTTCATATACTGTACTGGTGTGTTTTACATATATTTGAACTTTTACCGAAAACTTTATTTATTTATTCTAATTTCTTTAGTATTTTCAGGGAAATTTGTAAATGTCTTAAACCCCATTAAATAGTCTATATATTACAGGATCCTAACAAGTACACTATTGAAGAGAAGCACCTATCAACCAAAAATAAGAGTGGAATCTTGGCTCTTTTGAAGCAAGGGCAAAAGTTGTGTTCTGACAAGCTGAGTGATGCAAAGCGTTTATTTGGATACCAGGAAGAGGATGTTGATGTTTCCGAGCCCTACCTGGAGCTTTGTGACAGTGAAGATGATGATGATGAAGATGAAGAATTACTACTAAACTGATGATACAAAAGTTAAGTATAATAAATTTTACCTGATTTCTCTTGCTAATTTCTCTTACTTAATTTCTCTAATTTCTAATTATCCTAGCCCTAAGATTACTACTGGCCTCCATTGCCTTGCCTGCACTTTGTTTCCCCCTTAACCATATCACTCATTCTTACAGGTGTGAGACAGAGAGGTACAAGATCATCCAAGAGGAACAACACCTGAAGCACCCAACATTTGGGTGTTTTAATTAATAAAAACGCCCTTCATGGCTTCACTCATCCTGGCTGGTTTAATTAAAAAAACCTAACCTAAACCTAATATATATACCTCTAGAGTCAAGGGAGTTAAGTTTTAGGCTGCACAATGAAACTGCTATTGACAATTTTATAACTGCTGCTGATAATGTCTGTCCTGTGACTTTTTTGTAAGCATAACCAAAAGGCTTAACAATCCCTTGTTTACAAAGGGAATACTTAAACCCATTAATAAAAAACATGACCTTGAGAAGAAGTATAGGTTAGGAATTGTCTCCAAAGAATTCTCATGCTCTTCAACAGGTCACTTGAACTCCAAACCTTTCCAGTTATCCTAAAAAAAGCGAGTTACCCCTGTACACAAATGTGGTGATCTCACAGATGTTAACAATTACAGACCTATATCAATCCTGCCTAACTTGTCAACATTTTTTGAAAAGCTACTTGAACTTGAACTCCAAACCTTTCCAGTTATCCTAAAAAAGCGAGTTACCCCTGTACACAAATGTGGTGATCTCACAGATGTTAACAACTACAGACCTATATCAATCCTGCCTAACTTGTCAACATTTTTTGAAAAACTAATCTACAAGCAGTTTTACTCTTATCTAGCCAAACGCCATATACTTAGTACTAGGCTGTACAAGAATATAACAACTCTTGTATATATCTCAAAAAAAAAAAAAAAAAAAAAAAAAGCACAAGACGAAGCTTGAAAAAGTTTAGTGGTATGCCAATAGGCTAGTCCCAGGACTAAGAGGCATGAGTTACGAGGACAGGCTGCGAGAAATGCAATTGATAGGGTACATAAAGATAAACTGTTTAACACGGGTGGTAGGCGAACAAGGGGACACAGGTGGAAACTTAGTACCCAAATGAACCACTAGGATGTTAGAAAGAACTTTTTCAGTGTCAGAGTAGTTAATAGATGGAATGCATTAGGCAGTGATGTGGTGGAGGCTGACTCCATACACAGTTTCAAATGCAGATATGATAGAGCCCAGTAGGCTCAGGAATCTGTACATCAGTTGATTGCCAGTTGAGAGGTGGGACCAAAGAGCCAGAGCTCAACCCCCCGCAACCACAACTAGGTGAGTATACACACACACACACACACGTACACACACACACACACACACAGACACAAACATACACACACTAATGCCTCTATTCACCTTGCAGTAAATAGGAACCTGAAAGTCAGGAAGCTGCTAAAGGCTGCATCTTGGGGATGTGTGAGTGTGTTAGATAAAAATATATGTTGTTTAGATATGATGGAGGAAAAGAGGCCGAGAGTCGGTACATTAGACAACCGACGCTTAGAAAGGCGGGGTCCAAGAGCTAACAGCTAAATCTTGGAAATAATAAATTAAAATATTTAATACACCCACATACATGTTTCACATTATTTTGGCTGAGGGCACACTGAGGGCTGATGGCCCCGTCGACGGGGCAGGAAGTCGGTGGTTGATCAAAGGCCTCCCACATCCTCCACATACCTGAGGATTATTCCGGCTTAATTTTAAACGGAAGTAATGTCTTGGCATTTACGGCTTCAGCGGGTGGGTGGGTCCGTGGGTTTATTACACTGTGAGTGAAAACAATCGCCTATTCTCTATTTTATATTGCGGCTTGTAGAGCTAGAAGCTGTTGCCTCTTGTGTGCGTTGCACAAGGGGATTAATATCTGGATTAATAGCTTTCAATTTCAGAACCGATTATGTGCCTCTGTAATCCTTTACACCACGGCCCACGGGATGGGTATGGGGTGCATAATAAAGAAAGCAATAGAAGAAATTGAAATTGCATAATACGGTTATTGACATTCAATAATAGTAAGATAAAGCAATGAGGACCAAATGGGAGACCAGTGATCAGTGTCTTGTATCCCCTGCAATACCTCAAATCCTACGTACCTCACTGACAGGCTCCAGTATGTTTCTGTGAATAATTCAATTTCTCCCACCCTACCCATCAACATTGGTGTTCCTCAGGGCAGCATACTTGGCATACTTGGGTATCCTTTGGAGGTGCTTATCCAGTTCTCACTTGAACACTGTGAGGGGATTGCCAGTTATGCCATGCAGTTATGCAATGTATGAATCTATCTATAAGTCCACCAATCTTTGTAAAAATTTCTTGTATGGATGTACCTTACCTAAATAAACATTTATTTATTTATTATTTATATTTAGGATTCATCAACTGCCAAAGATATTCACATGTCAGTATAATTCTGGCGAGAGAGAGGTTTGGGAAAAGCCGTTATACCAACTAGTCAGCAATAAGGGTGATATTTGTGGGGCACAGGCACACTCGGCCTGGCCCATTAACCCCCAACTGACACTATAACTACTAGCTACTAGGTACATGAACATAATTACATAATTTACGTACATAATTTAAGGTACATAATTACTAGGTACATGAGGACTGGCCATTGTACTATATAGACCTGAAAAAGTGTAACTTAGCGACAACAAGAAAATATTGAATCACAAGACCAACGACGACCATTCCCTTACCCTGCCATAAACACTGAAATTTGACACCCTACCTCTGGAGCCACCCTGACCACAGGTCCACCAACTACATTTCCCTCCCTCCAACTCCCTCCCTCCAACTAGTACACCCAGAAACAAGATATACTAGGTGAATACACACATACAAGGTATACTAGGTGAGTACTAGTTGAGTACTTACACACAAGATATTCTAGGTGAGACTAGGTGAGTATACACACACACGCAACATATACTAAGTTAGTACACCCAGAAACAAGATATACTAGGTGAATACACACATACAAGGTATACTAGGTGAGTACTAGTTGAGTACTTACACACAAGATATTCTAGGTGAGACTAGGTGAGTATACACACACACGCAACATATACTAAGTTAGTACACCCAGAAACAAGATATACTAGGTGAATACACACATACAAGGTATACTAGGTGAGTACTAGTTGAGTACTTACACACAAGATATTCTAGGTGAGACTAGGTGAGTATACACACACACGCAACATATACTAAGTTAGTACACCCAGAAACAAGATATACTAGGTGAATACACACATACAAGGTATACTAGGTGAGTACTAGTTGAGTACTTACACACAAGATATTCTAGGTGAGACTAGGTGAGTATACACACACACGCAACATATACTAAGTTAGTACACCCAGAAACAAGATATACTAGGTGAATACACACATACAAGGTATACTAGGTGAGTACTAGTTGAGTACTTACACACAAGATATTCTAGGTGAGACTAGGTGAGTATACACACACACGCAACATATACTAAGTTAGTACACCCAGAAACAAGATATACTAGGTGAATACACACATACAAGGTATACTAGGTGAGTACTAGTTGAGTACTTACACACAAGATATTCTAGGTGAGACTAGGTGAGTATACACACACACGCAACATATACTAAGTTAGTACACCCAGAAACAAGATATACTAGGTGAATACACACATACAAGGTATACTAGGTGAGTACTAGTTGAGTACTTACACACAAGATATTCTAGGTGAGACTAGGTGAGTATACACACACACGCAACATATACTAAGTTAGTACACCCAGAAACAAGATATACTAGGTGAATACACACATACAAGGTATACTAGGTGAGTACTAGTTGAGTACTTACACACAAGATATTCTAGGTGAGACTAGGTGAGTATACACACACACGCAACATATACTAAGTTAGTACACCCAGAAACAAGATATACTAGGTGAATACACACATACAAGGTATACTAGGTGAGTACTAGTTGAGTACTTACACACAAGATATTCTAGGTGAGACTAGGTGAGTATACACACACACGCAACATATACTAAGTTAGTACACCCAGAAACAAGATATACTAGGTGAATACACACATACAAGGTATACTAGGTGAGTACTAGTTGAGTACTTACACACAAGATATTCTAGGTGAGACTAGGTGAGTATACACACACACGCAACATATACTAAGTTAGTACACCCAGAAACAAGATATACTAGGTGAATACACACATACAAGGTATACTAGGTGAGTACTAGTTGAGTACTTACACACAAGATATTCTAGGTGAGACTAGGTGAGTATACACACACACGCAACATATACTAAGTTAGTACACCCAGAAACAAGATATACTAGGTGAATACACACATACAAGGTATACTAGGTGAGTACTAGTTGAGTACTTACACACAAGATATTCTAGGTGAGACTAGGTGAGTATACACACACACGCAACATATACTAAGTTAGTACACCCAGAAACAAGATATACTAGGTGAATACACACATACAAGGTATACTAGGTGAGTACTAGTTGAGTACTTACACACAAGATATTCTAGGTGAGACTAGGTGAGTATACACACACACGCAACATATACTAAGTTAGTACACCCAGAAACAAGATATACTAGGTGAATACCCTAACACCAACCTCCTACAGTACACAACACCAACCTCCCACAGTACACCTCCCACAGGTAACCCCAACACCAACCTCCCACAGTACACAACACCAACCTCCCACAGTACACCTCCCACAGGTAACCCCAGCACCAACCTCCCACAGTACACAACACCAACCTCCCACAGTACACATCCCACAGGTAACCCCAGCACCAACCTCCCACAGTACACAACACCAACCTCCCACAGTACACCTCCCACAGGTAACCCCAGCACCAACCTCCCACAGTACACCTCCTACAGGTAACCCCAACACCAACCTCACACAGTACACCTCCCACAGTAACCCCAGCACCAACCTCCCACAGTACACAACACCAACCTCCCACAGTACACCTCCCACAGGTAACCCCAGCACCAACCTCCCACAGTACACCTCCTACAGGTAACCCCAACACCAACCTCACACAGTACACCTCCCACAGTAACCCCAGCACCAACCTCCCACAGTAACCCCAACACCAACCTCCCACAGTACACAACACCAACCTCCCACAGTACACATCCCACAGGTAACCCCAGCACCAACCTCCCACAGTACACCTCCCACAGGTAACCCCAACACCAACCTCCCACAGTAACCCCAACACCAACCTCCCACAGTACACAACACCAACCTCCCACAGTACACATCCCACAGGTAACCCCAGCACCAACCTCCCACAGTACACCTCCCACAGGTAACCCCAACACCAACCTCACACAGTACACCTCCCACAGTAACCCCAGCACCAACCTCCCACAGTAACCCCAACACCAACCTCCCACAGTACACAACACCAACCTCCCACAGTACACATCCCACAGGTAACCCCAGCACCAACCTCCCACAGTACACCTCCCACAGGTAACCCCAACACCAACCTCCCACAGTACACAACACCAACCTCCCACAGTACACCTCCCACAGGTAACCCCAGCACCAACCTCCCACAGTACACAACACCAACCTCCCACAGTACACATCCCACAGGTAACCCCAGCACCAACCTCCCACAGTACACAACACCAACCTCCCACAGTACACCTCCCACAGGTAACCCCAGCACCAACCTCCCACAGTACACCTCCTACAGGTAACCCCAACACCAACCTCACACAGTACACCTCCCACAGTAACCCCAGCACCAACCTCCCACAGGTACAAAATGAAGCCATGAGAATTATCTTAGGATGCCCAAGAAATGCTATGATTGAGAAAATCAGGATGGAGTTGAATCTGCAGAGTATTGGGGATAGAATTGCAGAGATAAATGTAGCTTCTGCCATTAGATTAATGAGAGGTGGGGGAGCTAATGAATTGGTCCTCTCAGTTCAAAAGGTGGGAAGTACTGAACAATGTATGATGAAGAAAAGAGCATATATGAATACCTTATGTTCTAATGTTATTAAGTATGATGTTATTTCAGAGTGTATTGCTGTGCCCAAGAGAAAATTTACACCACCATGGGAGGATTGTAATGTAGATGTAGTAATTACTCCCTTGCAAAAGAAAAAAAGTATGTATGAAATAGGAGAGCTGAGGGCAACATATGATTGTATAATTAGAAAATTGCCTACAGAAAACACTCTACTACATGTATATTGTGATGGGTCAGTAGCTAGGGATGGGAAGGCAGGATGTATATTGTGATGGGTCAGTAGCTAGGGATGGGAAGGCAGGATGTATATTGTGATGGGTCAGTAGCTAGGGATGGGAAGGCAGGATGTATATGTTCTTAACATTCTGAAACCTATATTGTTTGCTGATGATACTACACTCATCTACTCCAACCCCAACCCACATACACTAAATACTGTAATGTTGTTAATAATGAACTAAAAAAAGTCCACTTATGGATGTCAACCAACAAACTAACACTTAACATAGAAAAGACCTACTACATCTTATTTGGAAGCAAATCTACAAATGCAATTCAGCTTCAGATGACAATGTAAACATTAGCAATAACAATGATGGAAAGTTTCTTGGTCTATTCTTAGACAAGAGACTCAACTTCAGTACCCACATACAATACATAACTAAGAAAGTCTCTAAAACAGTTGGTATACTCTCCAAAATCAGATATTATGTACCTAACCCTGCTCTCATCTCTCTATATTATACACTAATCTATCCCTATCTCAACTATGGTATCTGTGCATGGGGTTCAACCACTGCAAACCACCTCAAGTCCATCATCACCCAGCAAAAATCTGCTATCAGAATAATATCAAATTCTGCTTTCAGACAACACACAGCCCCCTTGTTTAACTCCCTAAACATGCTAAACATAATCTCACTCCATAAATTCTCTTGTGTCAACTACATTTACAAAACCCTGTTCTTAAATGCAAATCCTGCTCTGAAACTCTTCCTGGACAGATGTAATAGGACCCATTATCACCACACCAGAAATAAATATCTCTTTGATATCCCCAGAGTTAAACTTGTATAAATAAATAAATAAATAAATAAATATGTTTATTCAGGTAAGGTACATACATACAAGTAATGTTACATTAATGGATCGATATATAGATAGAGCTAGTACATACAATGCCTAAAGCCACTATTACGCAACGCGTTTCGGGCAGGAAAAACATTAATATCTAGAACTTAATACTAATTGAGCATAAAGAATAAAATGTGTTGAGAACAAATACAAATAAAGATAAAAAAAAGAGGGAACATGACTGAAAAAGCAGCACAAATACAATAGGTTGACAAACAGTGTTGATTAAAAAAAAAAAAAAAATAACAGACATGGGTTGACAATAGAGGGGTAAGGTAGGTTAGTGAATTTATTAGGTAGTGTTTAGTTTTTATCTTAAACTGGTTGAGAGAGGTACAGTCTTTAACATGGTTGGGAAGATCATTCCACATTCTGGGTCCCTTGATTTGTAGAGCATTTCTAGTTTGATTAAGTCGTATTCTTGGAATATCAAAACTGTATTTTTTTCTGGTGTGGTGCTCATGGGTTCTGTTACAACCTTCAATGAAGCTTTTGAGCTTATATGTATGTATTTGTAATGTATGTATGTAAACAATGTATTTATTATCATTTATCAATTCTGATAGAAATTACCTACTTAAAATTATCTGTTAGATTAAGGACCTGCCTGAAACGCTGCGCATACTAGTGGCTTTACAAGATTGTAAATACTGTACTATTCAATGTATTCTCACAACCCCAATGTACCTACTTGTATATATATAAATAAAATAAAATAAAATATTGTGATGGGTCAGTAGCTAGGGATGGGAAGGCAGGATGCAGTATGCCAAACTGAATTCGTGCGCCCCTTGAGGGACTTGAAGTAGAGGGATAGGGATCACAGGATAAGTATGGGTTGCACAAACTACTGGTAACAGGATGAGTATGGGTTGCACAATTAATTACTACAAAGTGGTTGAGTATGGGGTGCACGTAAATGAAGACTCCCAAGAAGCAAATCAGAGATCAGCCCAAGCTTCATCTTGAGGCAAAGCTCAATGCCTTAAGCCATATTGATGCTCTGTCCACAGAGCATTCTCTCTCTCAAATCATAATAGTACACTAATGGTTCCCTACACCACCCCTCAGGTGCAGCTGCAGCAGGCTTGGGTGACATGATGACTATGGGGTGCACAATAAACTAACACTCACAGAATGAGTATGGGCTGCACAATAAGCTACCTCTCACAAGATTAGTAATAAAGAAACATTAATTTTTTGGGTAGGGTGACTGAAACTCATCCTGGGGTAAAAATGTTTATTTAAATTTATTATAGTTAAATGAATTTAGTAAATTATTCCATATATTGTATTATAAGTGAATTGACACTAAACTATAAATGATACTAATAAGGTTTTAAAAATGAAAAACAGTAAAAATCCTTCATGTAAGATATGGAAGTTGAAAAGTAAATTAACTGTAAACTAAATTATAAACTGTAGACATAATATAAAGTATTATAAGTAAAATACCTATAAACTACCAAATAATGTGTAAGGAACCATTTCTATTGTTTGTCCTTTTTTACCTGTTTCCTCAGGTATTTTAAAATTCCCATTCCGTTGTTACTACACTGTTTTCCTGGTGTAGTTCCCTGTGGTTCAAATTTTACTACTTGTACTTCTTGCTGTTTCTGAAGGATTGCTAATGGTAGCCCTTGTTGCACCGGCGGAACTTTTTGTAAATGTTCCACCTGCGGAACTTTTTGTAATTGTTGAATTTCTTGCACCTGCGGTACTTTTTGGACTTTATGCACCTGCTGCACTTGTAGCTCGTCAGGATTTTTTTCCAGGGCATTATCGCTATCACCTTCTGATCCTAATGTAAGTTTATCTGCATCAAGCTTCCTTGTGCGTGCTGGAAAAAAAAATAAAAATAAAAAATAAAAAATTTTGAAATGGAAGATCCTGTGTAACAAATTTAATCAGTTACTATGATCGAGCCGCAGAAATTTTACAGGAAAGATATGGTTGGGTTGACTGCATCTATCTGGACCTAAAAGAGGCATTCAATAGAATTCCACATAAGAGTTTGTTCTGGAAACTGGAACATATTGGAGGGGTGACAGGTAAGCTTCTAACATGGATTAAAAAATTTCAAACTGATAGAAAAATGAGGGCAGTAATCAGAGGCAATGTATTGGACTGGAGAAATGTCACGAGTGGAGTACCACAGGGTTTAGTTCTGGCATTCATGGATAAATAATAAATAAATTGTTCATGATTTTTTTAGACAAAAGCTAGAATATGCAGCAGTTGTATGGTGCCCATATCTTAAGAAGTACATGTACAAACTTGAAATGATACAAAGACGTCATGGGTGTCATAGGGGCACCAGCACACTGGTTTGCTAAAGGGCCCTTAATGCTGTCGAGACCTTATGGGCCCTTGGACCCATTACGTTAAGACATAGTGCTGTATTGGGCCACACACTTTTTGCCATATACATCAACGACAGAGATGATTGAATTGAAATTATATATATATATATATATATATATATATATATATATATATATATATATATATATATATATATATATATATATATATATATATATATATATATATATATATATATATATATATATATATATATATATATATATATATATATATATATATATATATATATATATATATATATATATATATATATATATATATATATATATATATATATATATATATATATATATATATATATATATATATATATATATATATATATATATATATATATATATATATATATATATATATATATATATATATATATATATATATATATCCCATGGCAGGGGCCATGGGAGAGGCCTAGGGGACGGACGTGTGGCGGAGGAGCTGCTGCCTTCTCAGCCATTACCCTGAGACATCTTGGCCTCACCGTACCAAGACTCAACCATATTCACCGTGAATACACCAGGCAGACGTGGGAGTGGCCGGAAGTGCCTACGGTGTACCATCTATGTGAAAACTTATCAAAACAGGTGGGTTGGCAGTGAGGAGTCATGGAGGCTGTAGTGAGGGGCCAGGATGGACCCTGCAGGCCTCCCATAGTGAGGGAAGGTGGGGGGTGAGTGAGGGGTGTTGTGTGGTCAGGAGAGAGAGGTGGGGGTTACGCGTGTGCCAAACAGTGTTTTGTGTTTTTCTTTTTTGAAAGTTTTGTTGAACAAGTTACGTTGTCAGCGATAATTGGCGCAACATATCTATCATATTGTGAGTACATCACACGTGCAGTGAGTCAGATTACAAGTGTGTGATTCATTCATTATTGTGCAGTGATATACGGGGAAATTATACCAGTGTTAGTGTCGCCCTGACCCCCGCCCCCACCCAGCGCCCAGGCCGGGAAGTACCTGCTCTTCCCCCTCCTACCCACCCCACCACGTCGCCTCCCCACCCACGAGGCCACCTTGCCACCCGCCCATAGAAGCCGGGAGGCTCCCATGTGTGTCTACGCTACCCACCCACCCAATGTATACCCACATATTGTGTAGTGGGTGTATACCCACACTTTGTATAGAGGTGGTATATGTATTACCACTCACCTGAGTAGTAAGTGCCACGGCCAGCTGATCACCCCCCCAGCCTCCAACCGCCGCCCACCCTCCAGTCTCCACCCGCCGTCCACCTTCCCGCCCAGCGCCCGCCCAGCGCCCGCCCATGTCGCAGCTCCCAACAGATAGCCAGGCTTCTCCAAGCCAAGATGAGCCATCAAACAGGGGTAGACAAGGTAGATGTCAGACGTGTGACCGGGTATGCTATATCCGGTTGAGTGACGATAATGTGCGCAGTCATTACCACAACGGAGCCAGGTGTTTGGGTTCTGGGCGCCCTCCCAGGGAGAACACCAATCAACAGCCCACACCGCCCGTAAGGCAAAACACCTCCCAGACCTTCATTCCCACAGAAAATTTATTAGAAGCTATCAAAGCAACATCGGCCAGAACCTTGCAACACATCCCTAAAGCAGCCCGCCCCCATGCAGCAGCCAAATTATCTGCCCTCCTGAGAAAGGTCAACGACTCTCCTGGAACGACCCAAACATGGCACAACCTCCTAATGTTTGGCAACATATGTCTAGCCACCCCTGCAAGGAGAGACAAAACCTTAGCTGCCTCAGTCATCAAAGCTATAAATGATTTTCCCAGGGAGGACAACCAGGTGCGCCTTCCCACTCGCGCGAGAAACACCCACGGCAGGAAGAGCGACAGTGGCATATCCGAGACATCAAAAATCAGAACATCAGTCACCAAGAAAATAGAAGAAGGAAACACTATTGGCGCAATACGAGTCATCACCAGTGAGGACTCAATTGCCGACAGAGATGCCGCAACAGCTCAAGCCCTAAGGGAGAAACACCCACCCAGGGCTCCGCGTGAGGACGACATTGTACAAGTGGGGGCTACCGGAGCAGACCCTCTCTGGGTGGCTGAATCTGTGGTCCATAAAGCAGCCATGTCCTTCCCTACAGGATCAGCAGGTGGGTTCACAGGACTAAAACCCAACCACCTCAAGCAAATGCTCAACCCTGCACTGGGTGACATTGCAAAGAACCTCTTGGTGGAACTAACCAGATTCACCAACACATGTCTAGCTGGCAACATACCAGCGTCCATAAGACCTATCTTTTTTGGAGCATCTCTCTGTGCTCTAAAGAAAAAGGATGGAGGGATCAGGCCAATAGCTGTGGGCAATTCTCTCCGGCGTCTCGTCGCAAAGGCAGCTGCAAGAACAGTTAGTGATGCAGCGGCCAACATGCTGAAGCCAAAACAGCTCGGGTTTGGCATTCCACAAGGGTGTGAGGCGGCAGCCCATGCAGCTCGAGCCTTCATCGCCAACATCACAGACGAAAAGGCCCTTATCAAGCTAGATTTCAAAAATGCGTTCAATTTGGTGCGGAGGGATGCTGTACTCCGTGCGGTTCATAGTTATTTCCCTTCCCTCTACCCTTTTGTACATTCATGCTACAGTATGGATCTTAAGCTACTTTTTGGCGAACATGAAATTGACTCGCGAGAAGGCGTCCAACAGGGTGACCCCCTCGCTCCTCTCCTTTTCTGCTTAGTCATCAAACAAGTCACAGAGGTCCTGTCCAGCGAGCTTAACATCTGGTTCTTGGATGATGGTACCCTAGCTGGTTCCCAAGACTCCCTCCTGGAGGACATCAGAAAAATCCAGGAGCAAGGTGCAGTTTTAGGCCTCACCCTGAACCCTTCTAAATGTGAAATAATATGTTCCAACCAGGGCATCGAAGAGAGAATAGAGGGTCTTCTGCCAAATATCCATAAAACTAAACCTGAAGACAGCACACTCCTAGGAGCTCCCCTGGGGTTGAAAGCCATCGATGAGGTCCTTGATAAGAAAATCGCCGACCTTAAGAGGATGGATGGGAGGATTGAGGATATTGATGCTCATGATGCACTCTACCTCATCACCAGATGTCTGTCCCTCCCCAGGTTAACCTACTTTCTGAGGTGTTCACCATCTTACAGTAGCCAAAAACTAAGTGAGTATGACCGGTTACTGAAATCAATGCTAGAAAAAGCCCTTAACCTCTCTCTCGATGACCTACAGTGGAAACAAGCCTCTCTTCCCGTAAGACTTGGGGGCCTCGGAGTTCGAACAGCAACGCAAATCGCTGTTCCAGCCTTCCTGTCCTCCTTATCAGCATCCGACGACCTTGTGAAGGAAATTCTACCTGCCCACTTACATCAGCTGGCAGGTGTACATGATCCCAATTTTACACGCTGTGCCACAGAGTGGGCCTCTCGTGCAGGCCAATCACCTCAACCACCATCCCCAAAATCCCACAAGCAATCCAGCTGGGATGGTCCCATTGTAGACCAAGTTGCTGCAGAGTGCCTGGGTGCTGCAACAACACAACACGACATTGCTCGCCTCACAGCAGTAGCAGCACCACATGCAGGGGATTTCCTGTTAGCAACCCCAATGTCGGCAACTGGCACGCGTCTCACACCACACGCCCTCCGAATTGCTGTGGCCCTCCGCCTTGCTGCCCCAATCCACACCAGATATAGGTGTATTTGCGGCGAGGTGGTGGCTGACAGGTACGGTCACCATGGCCTACTCTGCCAAAGCACAGGGGGATGGCACTCGAGGCACAGCGAAGTTAACGACATCATCAAGAGGAGCCTCACCACAGCTGGATGCCCAGCTGAAAGAGAGCCCCGTTACCTAACGCCCCGTAACTCTGATGCTCTTATTGGTCGCCCAGATGGTATCACAGTGAACCCCTGGAAGAATGGCAAGCAGTTGGTATGGGACTACACGTGCGTATCAACCCTGGCTAACACCTACATTAACCTCAGTGTTGCACAACCAGGTGGCGCTGCCACCCACAGGGAAGCAGCCAAATCCCGTAAGTATAGAGAACTGGATCACCACTACAATTTTGTCCCCATTGCTTCTGAGACGCTCGGCGCCTGGGGTAAAAGTGCTACCAGTTTTTTGAAGGAACTGGGTTCTAGGCTCATTGAAACAACAAGGGACCCGAGAGCTGCAAGCTTTCTTTTCCAGCGCCTCAGTGTGGCGATACAGAGGGGAAATGCGCACTGCATCCAGGGTTCCTGCCCGCCATCTGAGGAGCTGGAGGAACTCGACAACCTATGACAACCATCTTTGTAACCTATATGTAACTCCTTTTTTGTAACAAAGTTCAAATAAAGTAAATATATATGTGTACATACAAAAGAATGGGGGTGGTAGGAGAAGATAATATTAGTGTTCAGTGAGAAACCACAAGGTCTCCTCTGAATACTTTTTATTTTCTTCTCCGAGGCTATGGGTCCCCACATTGGCACCAGAGGTGGTACCCTATATATATACATATATATATATATATATATATATATATATATATATATATATATATATATACATATGTATATATATATATATATATACATATGTATATATATATATATATATATATGAGAGAAAATAATAGGTGGTGATATATTTATATATTATGTGAACTACTTACACAAAAAGAAGTTAGTGGTGAAGATCTTCTTGTCCTCTTCTTGTATTACGTTGTTTGGTAGGATACCATGCGTCACCCGTGCTGGTCCTTTCTTGTAATAGATAACGATTGATTCATACCCACAGCCACGCAGATATGTTAGCTGAAAAGCAAATAATATTTAAACAATAACACTATCTGGGAAAATGCAACAAAATAAATGTTTGAAGCATAGCTGGGCATGTGCAATAGAACCCATAATAGAATCACAATACCAGAAATAAATATCTTTGATATCCCCAGAGTCAAAGTTATTCTGTGTAAATACTCTATGCAAATAAAGGGACCTTGTCTATGGAACTAACTTGCTAACAAATTTAAAAACTGTCCAACTTCTGCCATTTTAAAAAATAAAACCAAAAAGTACCTAAATTTTTTCTTGATAGTTTCCTAACTAGTGTATTAAACTCGCACTGTATCTTATGAAATCCAATGCCAGAATATATGTGCCTAAACCATACAACTTTTCCATTGTAATCATTGCTATCACCTTATATCATGATTGTTATATTGAATGCATATCTTACTATATTATACCTTGAAATATTCCTCAAATTATGCTACAATTTATATGTTGATAACCCTCAAATTTTACTTTAATGTACATAGTAATCTTTGTGATACTTTCTTACAATGTACCAGCCAATTTTTTCCATTTAAGCTTTAAATTGCCTATTTAAAATTATCTGTTAGATTAAGGACCTGCCCAAAACACTATGTGTGCTAGTGGCTTTACAAGAATGTAAAAACATCAATTCTATGTACTCTCATAATCCCAGTGTGCTATCTTGTATATAAATAAATAAACAAATAGTATGTAAGTACTGTACAGCATTATTCATTTTGATTCTATACCTTATCAAGCAAGTTCAGCATAAGAAGAATACAAATGAATACAACAGATGTAGACAAACTTCAATACCTGATTTTCAATCCTTCGTAGAACCCGGCTTGCTGTATTTCGTTCTAAAGCCTTCTTGCCTTTAAGTAGAAAACGGGCTTCCTCTTCTTTCTTCATTAATTCTCTACTGTTTCGGAAGTCACACTGGCAGAACTTGCAAACATTGCTTCGGACATGCACACATTGTTTGCAGTTTGTGCATCTCCTCAAGAATTTTCCCTGAAGACCTGAAGGAAATAGTTTCTAATAAAATACTTATATTCAAATGACCTATGCTGCAAAAATTATAAGTTAAATTGTTGTTAAAATGTACTACAGTAATTAAATATATTATTTAAATTATGAAATAATCTACATTAACACTAGTGAGAGCAATGTTAAAAATTTTAGGACTGCATCTGGAAATAACTTTAATTTTGGATGTGATTAACCATGCTGTAACTCGTATAACAAAACTGAGAGGAGTTGAATCCAACAGCCTGATTGACCAGGCTGTTAATTTCAAGCGAATACTATATTATTGGAAGAAAAAAAAATTATATATATATATATATATATATATATATATATATATATATATATATATATATATATATATATATATATATATATATATATATATATATAATCAATATTGTAACTTTTTTTGTGTAATGACGTTTTCAAATAAAGTTAGATAAATATACACACATACCAAAAGAATAAGGGTGGTAGGAGAAGAAAATATGAAAGTGTTCAGTGAGGATCCACAAGGTCTTCTCTGAGTACTCTTTATTTTCTTCTCCGAGGCTATGGGTCCCTACACTTGCACCAGAGGTGGTACCCCTCATATATATATATATATATATATATATATATATATATATATATATATATATATATATATATATATATATATATATGTCGTACCTAGTAGCCCGAACGCACTTCTCAGCCTACTATGCAAGGCCCGATTTGCCTAATAAGCCAAGTTTTTATGAATTAATTGTTTTTCGACTACCTAACCTACCTAAGCTAACCTAACCTAACTTTTTCGGCTACCTAACCTAACCTAACCTATAAATATAGGTTAGGTTAGGTTAGGTAGGGTTGGTTAGGTTCGGCCATATATCTACGTTAATTTTAACTCCAATAAAAAAAATTGACCTCATACATAATGAAATGGGTAGCTTTATCATTTCATCAGAAAACAAATTAGAGAAAATATACTGTCAGGAAAACTTGGCTTATTATGCAAATCGGGCCTTGCATAGTAAGCCGAGTACGACGTTCTGGCTACTAGGTACAACATATATATATATATATATATATATATATATACATACATACATACATACATACATACATACACACATACATATATATATATATATATATATGACAGTGTCAGATTCAGTTTACTACAGTTTAGTAATTTCTTACCATTTGATGTACTAGGTAGATCCATGTTTGGTGAAGTTTTATAGCTGGAGCTGGAAGATCCTGTCGAGATGACTTCTTCAAAGAGAATAGCTTCAACACACATTGTGTCTTGAGTCTTCCAGTACTTGGCCTACAGTTACCAGATCTGATTTACAGAAACTAGTGAACTATGGAGATAAGATTGTTAATAATATACTTTTTTTGAGATTCATATGACTTGCAGCTTAAAAACCAACCTTATTTTAAAATAGTACACTAAAGTACATAGCAAATTGCGAAATTCGTAGTTTTTTAACTACTTTAAAGCTAAATTCTCAAGCTTTGAAAATAAGCACAATTTGCTATTTTAAGCGGAATCTGGCAACTCTGATTTAGCATGTAAACATTGACTTGCATTCACAATGTAGTTATTTATTTTTCAACAATTTAAAACGAGTTATGAAAATACACACATTGGTACATTATTGCAAAGGCACTATACTATATATATATATATATATATATAAATTGTTGCAAGTCGAGCAACAAATATTTTACATTGAACAACAAATGAGATTGGAAAAGCAGTATTGCCAAAATAGACCCCAGACACACCCTGTGGGTAGTAATGGACCCCCATACCGACCCTATGAGGGGTAGTGGACCCCATAATAACACTATGGGCGATAGTGGACACTATACAAACACTATGGGCGGTAGTTGACTTCATAGAGACCCTGTGGGCGGTAAGGGACCCCCCTATCGACCCTGTGGGCGGCAGTGGACCCCCTATCGGTCCTGTGGGCGGCAGTGGACCCCCTACCGACCCTGTGGGCGGCAGTGGACCCCTACCGAACGTGTGGGCGGCAGTGGACCCCCTACCGACCCTGTGGGCGGCAGTGGACCCCCTATCGATCCTGTGGGCGGTAGTGGACCCCCCCCATATCGACCCTGTGGGCGGCAGTGGACCCCCTATCGATCCTGTGGGCGGCAGTGGACCCCCTACCGACCCAGTGGGTGGCAGTGGACCCCCTGCCGACCCTGTGGGCGGTAGTGGACCCCTACCGACCCTGTGGACGGTAGTTGACTTCATAGCGACCCAGTGGGCGGTAGTGGACCCCATACCGACCCTGTGGGTGGCGGTGGACCCCATACCGACTCTGTGGGCGGCAGTGAACCCTATATACTAATCCTGTGGGCGATACTGTACCCTATAGTCATCCTGTGGGGGCAATGGATGCCATACATATCCAGTGGGTGTTATTGTACCCCATACTTATTCTGTGGGTGGTTGGAGCCCCATACCCATCCTGTGGGTTATAGTGGACCCCATACTCATCCTGTGGGTGGTATTGGACCCCATACCTATCCTGTGGGTGGTTGTGAGCCCATACCCATCCTGTCGGTGGTAGTGGACGCAATACACATCCAGTGGATGGTATTGGATCCCATACCCTTCCTGTGGGTGGAAGTGATCCCCATACCATTCCTGTGGGTGGATGTGACCCCCATACTCATCCTGCGGGTGTTATTGGACCCCTTACCCACCTAACAGGTGGTAGTGGACCCTATACTAATCCTATAGTTTCCAATAATCCACACCATACCATCCTGTTTGCAGTAGTTTACCCTATATACATTCCAACATAACATCGTTTTCTGTTAGCGTTCCTACAAAACATTCTTTAAAGATTTCTAAAGCACAAACTATGGTATATAATATTGATTGGTGAAGCACTTATTCTATGTAATAATTTATTGTGCTTATTATAATTTACTAAGAACAACTAATATTTCTTAAAACAAAACTACGAGCCTTCAATAGGATGTAGCTGATCTGTAATATTATAAGAGCATGGACAATAGTAGGTGAATTTCACAACCCATGTGGGACCTGAAAACTACAATTTTCGTTATAATTGAACCAATCACGACTATTCAGCTATCTACGTTGATGGACGAGTACTGTGAGACGTAAATTGGTACGTGAGGAAGAGTTTGAGCCTTGGTAAAAAAGTTAACTGGGAATATATCACATATGTACTAAATCACATTCCACATATTGACTTTAAGCACTAGTCATATATGTACTGTCTTGTGTGAGAACGGGTTGCCCTTATCACAGTCTATGGGTGTGTGTGAGTGTGAGTGCCCCTGTAAGTGTTCGGGTGAGGGTGTGTGTGTGTGTGTGTGAGTGTCCGGGTTTATGTGAGGTTTGGTTCCAGGGAAACATCCTTCCCCCCCCCCCCCCCCTTCACATATCTCCTCCCTTATTCCCACCGTGGGTTCGAATCCCAGGTGATTAGACCTGCTCTAGGTCCATGGATCCAAGGTATCCATCCGTGGGCCCAACGGATTTCACCCCTTCCCCACTTTCCAAGGGCCAGGCCAATTCCAGCTATCCAGGGAACCTGTCGAAACAGAGGCAGCTACAGGAGGGGACACACAAATATTTGTGCCCTGCAGTTACACACCCGTTCCGACAGACTCGATCGCAATCTATCCAGATGAGAACACGTTCTCTTCCGACTAGACCACGCTGGAGTCGCTGTATGTCTCAAATTTGGTACCTTTATTTATAGTTAGTATTTTTGGTGAATTAATTGATTTGTTTTAATTTTTTATTGACTTAGGTAGAACGATTTGGGGAGTTGGGGGGGGGGGGGTTGTGTGTGTAATGGATTGTCGAGATCGTGGTTGGTTAGTATTTATCTAGTTGTGTTCACCTAGTTGTGCTTGCGAGGGTTGAGCTCTACTCTTTCAGCCCGCCTCTCAACTGCCAATCAATCAATTATTACTAACTAATAAAAAAACATTCCACACACACACACCCAGGAAGCAGCCCGCAACAGCTGTCTAACGCCCAGGTACATATTTAATGCTAGGTAACAGGGGCATCAGAATGATAGAAACTCTGCTGATTTCCGTTTGTTCCATCACCGGGGGATCGAATGAGCTACGATTACGAGTCGAGAGCGACGTCCACTCAGCTATGAAGCCCCCTAGTTTGTGAATTGGTGCAAAAGATAATTTGGGAGAGGTTAAGGGAAAGGAATGATGTTTGGTGGCTTTGAAAGCTTTGGATGGGAGGGGGGTTGCCAGTTATGAATTAAAACTGTTAATTATTTAAGATAGGATATATATGCAAAAGACGTTGCGAGATATAGTAAGAAAAGTGTTTCTGACTGAGGTTAGGTACTGTGTGATTGACTTGTATGTTAGGAAAAAGAACACTTATTAGAAGCTTAGATTATCTTTTGAAATGTTTCTTAGCAAATAGTTGCAAATTATTGTGTGAAAAGTATATGGTTCCATTACCCTACACAAACACACGTGAGCACAATTAGTCCACGGGATTCAGAGAGAGTGAGAGTGAACAGCGAAATAGTAACAAAAAATGTGACAATGAGGGGAAACTATGTCATTCAAACGTTAACCATATAAATTACAGTAACACTAACCGAGCGTCCACATACATATTCCAATCAATTTACATAAATAAACATTCACTAATATATTCCTTTAAAATGGACACACGCAGATAGTTGCAGTACACATGTCAGTTCAATTACTGGTACACATAAACACTCATAGCTGGACGTGTCTGTCCATCTTGACAATAGTAGACATGTAACAAAAAATGTGACAATAATGGGAAACTATGTCATTCAAACGTATAAATGTTAACCATATAAATTACAGTAACACTAATCGCGCGCACA
Organism: Procambarus clarkii; assembly: GCF_040958095.1. NCBI lineage: Eukaryota > Metazoa > Arthropoda > Malacostraca > Decapoda > Cambaridae > Procambarus > Procambarus clarkii. Next base: position 50,394 of record NW_027189885.1, read on the forward strand.
CGTACATATGTCAATCAATTTACATAAATACACATTCACTAATGTGTACCTTTAAAATGGACACATACAGATAATTACCGTACACATGTCAGTTCAATTACAGGTACACATACACACACATAGCTTCACGTGTCTGTCGGTCTTGACAATAGTACACATGGATACGCACACAAAACAGTCCATTATCAATTAATGTGTGTGTGTGTGTGTGTGTATTTATTTTCTCCTTGTATTTACTATATGTATCTGCAGAATCGAGTTATTAGCTCTTGGACCCCGCCTATCATATATATGTATTTTTCCTTTTTTTATATCTACTACATCTATTTCTCTCTAACACACACACACACACACACACACACACACACACACACACACACACACACACACACACACACACACACACACACACACACACACACACACACACACACAAACATGCCAAAACTAGAAGACAGAAGAAAAAGAGGTGATATGATCACTACATACAAAATAGTAACAGGAATTGATAAAATCGACAGGGAAGATTTCCTGAGACCTGGCACTTCAAGAACAAGAGGTCATAGATTTAAACAAGCTAAACACAGATGCCGAAGAAATATAAGAAAATTCACCTTCGCAAATAGAGTGGTAGACGGTTAGAACAAGTTAAGTGAGAAGGTGGTGGAGGCCAAGACCGTCAGTAGTTTCAGAGCGTTATATGACAAAGAGTGCTGGGAAGACGGGACACCACGAGCGTAGCTCTCATCCTGTAACTACACTTAGGTAATTACACACACACACACACAAACTGGAGGCCTACCGTCTAAACGGAGAGAGTTCGTTGGTTATAATCCTAATGGTCCCATATCGAATCTCAGTTGATGCAATAGCAAATCGACAGATATTCTTTAACCTGATTCGCCTGTTCACCGGCTCCCCTCCGACCGGGGAGCCAGTCGGCCGAGCGGACAGCACACTGGACACTGGACTTGTGATCGTGTGGTCCCGGGTTCGATTCCGGGCGCCGCCGAGAAACAATGGGCAGAGTTTCTTTCACCCTGTGCCCCTGTTACCTTGCAGTAAAACAGGTACCTGGGTGTTAGTTAGCTGTCACGGGCTGCTTTCTGGGGGTGGAGGCCTGGTCGAGGACCGGACCGCGGGGACACTAAAGCCCCGAAATCATCTCAAGAAGAACCTCAAGAGATAAGCACAAATGAATCCATCAATGGATCCATCTACCTATCTACTTATATCTGTCAATCCATCAATCTATCTTCCCATAAACCAACCATTTATCATTATATACATTTATATTCCATTTATCCGTCTATCAACTCTTCTGTCTATCCATCCATCTACTCATATGTCTTTCCATCCATCAGATAGACGGATGCATCTATGCATCCCTATATCCGTCAATGTATATATTTAGCAATCAATGTAAACATCCATCTATCTACTTATATAAATTTTCCTTTAATCCCTGTTTCACCTGCACCACTCCCCCCTGTTCCCCCATCCCTGTTTCACCTGCACCACTCCCCCCTGTTTCTCCCTCTGCATCCCTGTTTCATCTGCACCACTCCCCCTGCTCCCCCATCCCCATCCTTGTTTCACCTGCACCACTCCCCCTGTTCCCCCATCCCCATCCCTGTTTCACCTGCACCACTCCCCCTGTTCCCCCATCCCCATCCCTGTTTCACCTGCACCACTCCCCCTGTTCCCCCATCCCTGTTTCACCTGCACCACTCCCCCCTGTTCCCCCCTCTTCCTCCCTGTTTCACCTGCACCACTCCCCCTGTTCCCCCATCCCCATCCCTGTTTCACCTGTACAGCACCCCCTGTTCCCCCCTCTTCCTCCCTGTTTCACCTGCACCACTCCCCCTGTTCCCTCTCTTCATTCCACCTCTAAATCCCGTATCCTCCCCCCCCCACCACAACCTTTGCACCTCTTCCTCTAACTTAAACCAGGACCAATAAACTTCTTTATGTGTTTAATTTAGGTTTTTTCTAAGTACGAAAAAGTCTTCAGCCATCTCAAGCATTATTTTACAATTAACTTTAATTAAATTGGTAGGGGGGGGGGGGGGGAGTGATAAGAATAATTAATAATTATTCCTAAATCCTTTAGCTAAAGTCAACACTGGCCAACCTATGCCCGTTCCCTACCCCAGACCATTCCCTCTACAAATACATTAATTTAGTAATAATAAGCCTTAATAATATATTAATAAATAAATTTTAAAATAAATCTGTGTATGGCTGCAGCCTCCAGCATGTGGCCTCATAACATAGACAGACATTCTTTTTATATATATATATATATATATATATATATATATATATATATATATATATATATATATATATATATATATATATATATATATATATATATATATATATATATATATATATATATATATATATATATATATATATATATATATGACAATGTCAGACCACGGAGGAAAATGAAACAGGAATTTCCTTAAGTACTTTCGTATACTAAATACATCTTCAGAAGGAAGATGTATTTGATTCCTTCTGAAGATGTATTTAATATACGAAAGTACTTAAGGAAATTCCTGTTTCATTTTCCTCCGTGGTCTGACATTGTCACATTCTTAATCACGTGTTTATTTTCGTGATATACATATATATATATATATATATATATATATATATATATATATATATATATATATATATATATATATATCAATTTACATAAATAAATATTCACTAATATATTCCTTTAAAATTGACACAAGCGGATTAAGGCGTCCTGTACATACCAGTTGCATTGCTCCTGGCAGTATGGGTTCGAGTCACTTCTGGCATGCGAGTTTTCAGTTGCATATAGTCCTGGGGACCATTAAGGCTTGTTCGCATGTATATATATATATATATATATATATATATATATATATATATATATATATATATATATATATATATATATATATATATATATATATATATATATATATATATAAAAAATCTGTCATATTTGTAAATTAAATAATAAATATTTAATTATTAAATTTAATTTAATTTGTTTTATTAATATAATTATTTAATAATTTAATAAAATAATAATTTATTAAAAAACATTAATTTGATTACTTATTTAATAAAATTAAATAATAAATTAAATATTGATATATACTTGTGTGTCCAGGAGGCCATCTGTGTTCCCTCAGATGGTCTCCCTTATCACAGTTTGTGTCTATGGATGTGTGTGAGTGTGTATATCCCTGTGAGTGTCCGGGTGAGTGTGTGTGAGTGTGAGTGTCCCTGTGAGTGTCCGGGTGCGTGTGTGTCCGGTTATACCTGTGGGTCCAGGAGGCCATCTGTGTCCCCTCAGATGATCTCCCTTATCACAGTCTATGGGTGTGTGTGAGTGTGAGTGCCCCTGTAAGTGTTCGGGTGAGGGTGTGTGTGTGTGTGTGTGAGTGTCCGGGTTTATGTGAGGTTTGGTTCCAGGGAAACATCCTTCCCCCCCCCCCCTTCACATATCTCCTCCCTTATTCCCACCGTGGGTTCGAATCCCAGGTGATTAGACCTGCTCTAGGTCCATGGATCCAAGGTATCCATCCGTGGGCCCAACGGATTTCACCCCTTCCCCACTTTCCAAGGGCCAGGCCAATTCCAGCTATCCAGGGAACCTGTCGAAACAGAGGCAGCTACAGGAGGGGACACACAAATATTTGTGCCCTGCAGTTACACACGCGTTCCGACAGACTCGATCGCAATCTATCCAGATGAGAACACGTTCTCTTCCGACTAGACCACGCTGGAGTCGCTGTATGTCTCAAATTTGGTACCTTTATTTATAGTTAGTATTTTTGGTGAATTAATTGATTTGTTTTAATTTTTTATTGACTTAGGTAGAACGATTTGGGGAGTTGGGGGGGGGGGGGTTGTGTGTGTAATGGTTTGTCGAGATCGTGGTTGGTTAGTATTTATCTAGTTGTGTTCACCTAGTTGTGCTTGCGAGGGTTGAGCTCTACTCTTTCAGCCCGCCTCTCAACTGCCAATCAATCAATTATTACTAACTAATAAAAAACATTCCACACACACACACCCAGGAAGCAGCCCGCAACAGCTGTCTAACGCCCAGGTACATATTTAATGCTAGGTAACAGGGGCATCAGAATGATAGAAACTCTGCTGATTTCCGTTTGTTCCATCACCGGGGGATCGAATGAGCTACGATTACGAGTCGAGAGCGACGTCCACTCAGCTATGAAGCCCCCTAGTTTGTGAATTGGTGCAAAAGATAATTTGGGAGAGGTTAAGGGAAAGGAATGATGTTTGGTGGCTTTGAAAGCTTTGGATGGGAGGGGGGTTGCCAGTTATGAATTAAAACTGTTAATTATTTAAGATAGGATATATATGCAAAAGACGTTGCGAGATATAGTAAGAAAAGTGTTTCTGACTGAGGTTAGGTACTGTGTGATTGACTTGTATGTTAGGAAAAAGAACACTTATTAGAAGCTTAGATTATCTTTTGAAATGTTTCTTAGCAAATAGTTGCAAATTATTGTGTGAAAAGTATATGGTTCCATTACCCTACACAAACACACGTGAGCACAATTAGTCCACGGGATTCAGAGAGAGTGAGAGTGAACAGCGAAATAGTAACAAAAAATGTGACAATGAGGGGAAACTATGTCATTCAAACGTTAACCATATAAATTACAGTAACACTAACCGAGCGTCCACATACATATTCCAATCAATTTACATAAATAAACATTCACTAATATATTCCTTTAAAATGGACACACGCAGATAGTTGCAGTACACATGTCAGTTCAATTACTGGTACACATAAACACTCATAGCTGGACGTGTCTGTCCATCTTGACAATAGTAGACATGTAACAAAAAATGTGACAATAATGGGAAACTATGTCATTCAAACGTATAAATGTTAACCATATAAATTACAGTAACACTAATCGCGCGCACACGTACATATGTCAATCAATTTACATAAATACACATTCACTAATGTGTACCTTTAAAATGGACACATACAGATAATTACCGTACACATGTCAGTTCAATTACAGGTACACATACACACACATAGCTTCACGTGTCTGTCGGTCTTGACAATAGTACACATGGATACGCACACAAAACAGTCCATTATCAATTAATGTGTGTGTGTGTGTGTGTGTATTTATTTTCTCCTTGTATTTACTATATGTATCTGCAGAATCGAGTTATTAGCTCTTGGACCCCGCCTATCATATATATGTATTTTTCCTTTTTTTATATCTACTACATCTATTTCTCTCTAACACACACACACACACACACACACACACACACACACACACACACACACACACACACACACACACACACACACACACACACACACACACACACACACACACAAACATGCCAAAACTAGAAGACAGAAGAAAAAGAGGTGATATGATCACTACATACAAAATAGTAACAGGAATTGATAAAATCGACAGGGAAGATTTCCTGAGACCTGGCACTTCAAGAACAAGAGGTCATAGATTTAAACAAGCTAAACACAGATGCCGAAGAAATATAAGAAAATTCACCTTCGCAAATAGAGTGGTAGACGGTTGGAACAAGTTAAGTGAGAAGGTGGTGGAGGCCAAGACCGTCAGTAGTTTCAGAGCGTTATATGACAAAGAGTGCTGGGAAGACGGGACACCACGAGCGTAGCTCTCATCCTGTAACTACACTTAGGTAATTACACACACACACACACACAAACTGGAGGCCTACCGTCTAAACGGAGAGAGTTCGTTGGTTATAATCCTAATGGTCCCATATCGAATCTCAGTTGATGCAATAGCAAATCGACAGATATTCTTTAACCTGATTCGCCTGTTCACCGGCTCCCCTCCGACCGGGGAGCCAGTCGGCCGAGCGGACAGCACACTGGACACTGGACTTGTGATCGTGTGGTCCCGGGTTCGATTCCGGGCGCCGCCGAGAAACAATGGGCAGAGTTTCTTTCACCCTGTGCCCCTGTTACCTTGCAGTAAAACAGGTACCTGGGTGTTAGTTAGCTGTCACGGGCTGCTTTCTGGGGGTGGAGGCCTGGTCGAGGACCGGACCGCGGGGACACTAAAGCCCCGAAATCATCTCAAGAAGAACCTCAAGAGATAAGCACAAATGAATCCATCAATGGATCCATCTACCTATCTACTTATATCTGTCAATCCATCAATCTATCTTCCCATAAACCAACCATTTATCATTATATACATTTATATTCCATTTATCCGTCTATCAACTCTTCTGTCTATCCATCCATCTACTCATATGTCTTTCCATCCATCAGATAGACGGATGCATCTATGCATCCCTATATCCGTCAATGTATATATTTAGCAATCAATGTAAACATCCATCTATCTACTTATATAAATTTTCCTTTAATCCCTGTTTCACCTGCACCACTCCCCCCTGTTCCCCATCCCTGTTTCACCTGCACCACTCCCCCCTGTTTCTCCCTCTGCATCCCTGTTTCATCTGCACCACTCCCCCTGCTCCCCCATCCCCATCCTTGTTTCATCTGCACCACTCCCCCTGTTCCCCCATCCCCATCCCTGTTTCACCTGCACCACTCCCCCTGTTCCCCCATCCCCATCCCTGTTCCACCTGCACCACTCCCCCTGTTCCCCCATCCCCATCCCTGTTTCACCTGCACCACTCCCCCTGTTCCCCCATCCCTGTTTCACCTGCACCACTCCCCCCTGTTCCCCCCTCTTCCTCCCTGTTTCACCTGCACCACTCCCCCTGTTCCCCCATCCCCATCCCTGTTTCACCTGTACAGCACCCCCTGTTCCCCCCTCTTCCTCCCTGTTTCACCTGCACCACTCCCCCTGTTCCCTCTCTTCATTCCACCTCTAAATCCCGTATCCTCCCCCCCCCCCACCACAACCTTTGCACCTCTTCCTCTAACTTAAACCAGGACCAATAAACTTCTTTATGTGTTTAATTTAGGTTTTTTCTAAGTACGAAAAAGTCTTCAGCCATCTCAAGCATTATTTTACAATTAACTTTAATTAAATTGGTAGGGGGGGGGGGGGGAGTGATAAGAATAATTAATAATTATTCCTAAATCCTTTAGCTAAAGTCAACACTGGCCAACCTATGCCCGTTCCCTACCCCAGACCATTCCCTCTACAAATACATTAATTTAGTAATAATAAGCCTTAATAATATATTAATAAATAAATTTTAAAATAAATCTGTGTATGGCTGCAGCCTCCAGCATGTGGCCTCATAACATAGACAGACATTCTTTTTATATATATATATATATATATATATATATATATATATATATATATATATATATATATATATATATATATATGACAATGTCAGACCACGGAGGAAAATGAAACAGGAATTTCCTTAAGTACTTTCGTATACTAAATACATCTTCAGAAGGAAGATGTATTTGATTCCTTCTGAAGATGTATATATATATATATATATATATATATATATATATATATATATATATATATATATATATATATATATATATATATATATATATCAATTTACATAAATAAATATTCACTAATATATTCCTTTAAAATTGACACAAGCGGATTAAGGCGTCCTGTACATACCAGTTGCATTGCTCCTGGCAGTATGGGTTCGAGTCACTTCTGGCATGCGAGTTTTCAGTTGCATATAGTCCTGGGGACCATTAAGGCTTGTTCGCATGTATATATATATATATATATATATATATATATATATATATATATATATATATATTATATATATATATTTAAAAAAAATCTGTCATATTTGTAAATTAAATAATAAATATTTAATTATTAAATTTAATTTAATTTGTTTTATTAATATAATTATTTAATAATTTAATAAAATAATAATTTATTAAAAAAACATTAATTTGATTACTTATTTAATAAAATTAAATAATAAATAATAAATTAAATATTGATATATACTTGTGTGTCCAGGAGGCCATCTGTGTCCCCTCAGATGGTCTCCCTTATCACAGTTTGTGTCTATGGATGTGTGTGAGTGTGTATATCCCTGTGAGTGTCCGGGTGAGTGTGTGTGAGTGTGAGTGTCCCTGTGAGTGTCCGGGTGCGTGTGTGTCCGGTTATACCTGTGGGTCCAGGAGGCCATCTGTGTCCCCTCAGATGATCTCCCTTATCACAGTCTATGGGTGTGTGTGAGTGTGAGTGCCCCTGTAAGTGTTCGGGTGAGGGTGTGTGTGTGTGTGTGTGAGTGTCCGGGTTTATGTGAGGTTTGGTTCCAGGGAAACATCCTTCCCCCCCCCCTTCACATATCTCCTCCCTTATTCCCACCGTGGGTTCGAATCCCAGGTGATTAGACCTGCTCTAGGTCCATGGATCCAAGGTATCCATCCGTGGGCCCAACGGATTTCACCCCTTCCCCACTTTCCAAGGGCCAGGCCAATTCCAGCTATCCAGGGAACCTGTCGAAACAGAGGCAGCTACAGGAGGGGACACACAAATATTTGTGCCCTGCAGTTACACACCCGTTCCGACAGACTCGATCGCAATCTATCCAGATGAGAACACGTTCTCTTCCGACTAGACCACGCTGGAGTCGCTGTATGTCTCAAATTTGGTACCTTTATTTATAGTTAGTATTTTTGGTGAATTAATTGATTTGTTTTAATTTTTTATTGACTTAGGTAGAACGATTTGGGGAGTTGGGGGGGGGGGGGTTGTGTGTGTAATGGATTGTCGAGATCGTGGTTGGTTAGTATTTATCTAGTTGTGTTCACCTAGTTGTGCTTGCGAGGGTTGAGCTCTACTCTTTCAGCCCGCCTCTCAACTGCCAATCAATCAATTATTACTAACTAATAAAAAACATTCCACACACACACACCCAGGAAGCAGCCCGCAACAGCTGTCTAACGCCCAGGTACATATTTAATGCTAGGTAACAGGGGCATCAGAATGATAGAAACTCTGCTGATTTCCGTTTGTTCCATCACCGGGGGATCGAATGAGCTACGATTACGAGTCGAGAGCGACGTCCACTCAGCTATGAAGCCCCCTAGTTTGTGAATTGGTGCAAAAGATAATTTGGGAGAGGTTAAGGGAAAGGAATGATGTTTGGTGGCTTTGAAAGCTTTGGATGGGAGGGGGGTTGCCAGTTATGAATTAAAACTGTTAATTATTTAAGATAGGATATATATGCAAAAGACGTTGCGAGATATAGTAAGAAAAGTGTTTCTGACTGAGGTTAGGTACTGTGTGATTGACTTGTATGTTAGGAAAAAGAACACTAATTAGAAGCTTAGATTATCTTTTGAAATGTTTCTTAGCAAATAGTTGCAAATTATTGTGTGAAAAGTATATGGTTCCATTACCCTACACAAACACACGTGAGCACAATTAGTCCACGGGATTCAGAGAGAGTGAGAGTGAACAGCGAAATAGTAACAAAAAATGTGACAATGAGGGGAAACTATGTCATTCAAACGTTAACCATATAAATTACAGTAACACTAACCGAGCGTCCACATACATATTCCAATCAATTTACATAAATAAACATTCACTAATATATTCCTTTAAAATGGACACACGCAGATAGTTGCAGTACACATGTCAGTTCAATTACTGGTACACATAAACACTCATAGCTGGACGTGTCTGTCCATCTTGACAATAGTAGACATGTAACAAAAAATGTGACAATAATGGGAAACTATGTCATTCAAACGTATAAATGTTAACCATATAAATTACAGTAACACTAATCGCGCGCACACGTACATATGTCAATCAATTTACATAAATACACATTCACTAATGTGTACCTTTAAAATGGACACATACAGATAATTACCGTACACATGTCAGTTCAATTACAGGTACACATACACACACATAGCTTCACGTGTCTGTCGGTCTTGACAATAGTACACATGGATACGCACACAAAACAGTCCATTATCAATTAATGTGTGTGTGTGTGTGTGTGTATTTATTTTCTCCTTGTATTTACTATATGTATCTGCAGAATCGAGTTATTAGCTCTTGGACCCCGCCTATCATATATATGTATTTTTCCTTTTTTTTATATCTACTACATCTATTTCTCTCTAACACACACACACACACACACACACACACACACACACACACACACACACACACACACACACACACACACACACACACACACACACACACACACAAACATGCCAAAACTAGAAGACAGAAGAAAAAGAGGTGATATGATCACTACATACAAAATAGTAACAGGAATTGATAAAATCGACAGGGAAGATTTCCTGAGACCTGGCACTTCAAGAACAAGAGGTCATAGATTTAAACAAGCTAAACACAGATGCCGAAGAAATATAAGAAAATTCACCTTCGCAAATAGAGTGGTAGACGGTTAGAACAAGTTAAGTGAGAAGGTGGTGGAGGCCAAGACCGTCAGTAGTTTCAGAGCGTTATATGACAAAGAGTGCTGGGAAGACGGGACACCACGAGCGTAGCTCTCATCCTGTAACTACACTTAGGTAATTACACACACACACACACAAACTGGAGGCCTACCGTCTAAACGGAGAGAGTTCGTTGGTTATAATCCTAATGGTCCCATATCGAATCTCAGTTGATGCAATAGCAAATCGACAGATATTCTTTAACCTGATTCGCCTGTTCACCGGCTCCCCTCCGACCGGGGAGCCAGTCGGCCGAGCGGACAGCACACTGGACACTGGACTTGTGATCGTGTGGTCCCGGGTTCGATTCCGGGCGCCGCCGAGAAACAATGGGCAGAGTTTCTTTCACCCTGTGCCCCTGTTACCTTGCAGTAAAACAGGTACCTGGGTGTTAGTTAGCTGTCACGGGCTGCTTTCTGGGGGTGGAGGCCTGGTCGAGGACCGGACCGCGGGGACACTAAAGCCCCGAAATCATCTCAAGAAGAACCTCAAGAGATAAGCACAAATGAATCCATCAATGGATCCATCTACCTATCTACTTATATCTGTCAATCCATCAATCTATCTTCCCATAAACCAACCATTTATCATTATATACATTTATATTCCATTTATCCGTCTATCAACTCTTCTGTCTATCCATCCATCTACTCATATGTCTTTCCATCCATCAGATAGACGGATGCATCTATGCATCCCTATATCCGTCAATGTATATATTTAGCAATCAATGTAAACATCCATCTATCTACTTATATAAATTTTCCTTTAATCCCTGTTTCACCTGCACCACTCCCCCCTGTTCCCCCATCCCTGTTTCACCTGCACCACTCCCCCCTGTTTCTCCCTCTGCATCCCTGTTTCATCTGCACCACTCCCCCTGCTCCCCCATCCCCATCCTTGTTTCACCTGCACCACTCCCCCTGTTCCCCCATCCCCATCCCTGTTTCACCTGCACCACTCCCCCTGTTCCCCCATCCCCATCCCTGTTTCACCTGCACCACTCCCCCTGTTCCCCCATCCCCATCCCTGTTTCACCTGCACCACTCCCCTGTTCCCCCATCCCTGTTTCACCTGCACCACTCCCCCTGTTCCCCCCTCTTCCTCCCTGTTTCACCTGCACCACTCCCCCTGTTCCCCCATCCCCATCCCTGTTTCACCTGTACAGCACCCCCTGTTCCCCCCTCTTCCTCCCTGTTTCACCTGCACCACTCCCCCTGTTCCCTCTCTTCATTCCACCTCTAAATCCCGTATCCTCCCCCCCCCCACCACAACCTTTGCACCTCTTCCTCTAACTTAAACCAGGACCAATAAACTTCTTTATGTGTTTAATTTAGGTTTTTTCTAAGTACGAAAAGTCTTCAGCCATCTCAAGCATTATTTTACAATTAACTTTAATTAAATTGGTAGGGGGGGGGGGAGTGATAAGAATAATTAATAATTATTCCTAAATCCTTTAGCTAAAGTCAACACTGGCCAACCTATGCCCGTTCCCTACCCCAGACCATTCCCTCTACAAATACATTAATTTAGTAATAATAAGCCTTAATAATATATTAATAATAAATTTTAAAATAAATCTGTGTATGGCTGCAGCCTCCAGCATGTGGCCTCATAACATAGACAGGACATTCTTTTATATAATATATATATATATATATATATATATATATATATATATATATATAATATATATATATATATATATATGACAATGTCAGACCACGGAGGAAAATGAAACAGGAATTTCCTTAAGTACTTTCGTATACTAAATACATCTTCAGAAGGAAGATTGTATTTGATTCCTTCTGAAGATGTATATATATATATATATATATATATATATATATATATATATATATATATATATATATATATATATATCAATTTACATAAATAAATATTCACTAATATATTCCTTTAAAATTGACACAAGCGGATTAAGGCGTCCTGTACATACCAGTTGCATTGCTCCTGGCAGTATGGGTTCGAGTCACTTCTGGCATGCGAGTTTTCAGTTGCATATAGTCCTGGGGACCATTAAGGCTTGTTCGCATGTATATATATATATATATATATATATATATATATATATATATATATATATATATATATATATATATATATATATATATTTAAAAAAAATCTGTCATATTTGTAAATTAAATAATAAATATTTAATTATTAAATTTAATTTAATTTGTTTATTAATATAATTATTTAATAATTTAATAAAATAATAATTATTAAAAAACATTAATTTGATTACTTATTTAATAAAATTAAATAATAAATAATAAATTAAATATTGATATATACTTGTGTGTCCAGGAGGCCATCTGTGTCCCCTCAGATGGTCTCCCTTATCACAGTTTGTGTCTATGGATGTGTGTGAGTGTGTATATCCCTGTGAGTGTCCGGGTGAGTGTGTGTGAGTGTGAGTGTCCCTGTGAGTGTCCGGGTGCGTGTGTGTCCGGTTATACCTGTGGGTCCAGGAGGCCATCTGTGTCCCCTCAGATGATCTCCCTTATCACAGTCTATGGGTGTGTGTGAGTGTGAGTGCCCCTGTAAGTGTTCGGGTGAGGGTGTGTGTGTGTGTGTGTGAGTGTCCGGGTTTATGTGAGGTTTGGTTCCAGGGAAACATCCTTCCCCCCCCCCCCCTTCACATATCTCCTCCCTTATTCCCACCGTGGGTTCGAATCCCAGGTGATTAGACCTGCTCTAGGTCCATGGATCCAAGGTATCCATCCGTGGGCCCAACGGATTTCACCCCTTCCCCACTTTCCAAGGGCCAGGCCAATTCCAGCTATCCAGGGAACCTGTCGAAACAGAGGCAGCTACAGGAGGGGACACACAAATATTTGTGCCCTGCAGTTACACACCCGTTCCGACAGACTCGATCGCAATCTATCCAGATGAGAACACGTTCTCTTCCGACTAGACCACGCTGGAGTCGCTGTATGTCTCAAATTTGGTACCTTTATTTATAGTTAGTATTTTTGGTGAATTAATTGATTTGTTTTAATTTTTTATTGACTTAGGTAGAACGATTTGGGGAGTTGGGGGGGGGGGGGTTGTGTGTGTAATGGATTGTCGAGATCGTGGTTGGTTAGTATTTATCTAGTTGTGTTCACCTAGTTGTGCTTGCGAGGGTTGAGCTCTACTCTTTCAGCCCGCCTCTCAACTGCCAATCAATCAATTATTACTAACTAATAAAAAACATTCCACACACACACACCCAGGAAGCAGCCCGCAACAGCTGTCTAACGCCCAGGTACATATTTAATGCTAGGTAACAGGGGCATCAGAATGATAGAAACTCTGCTGATTTCCGTTTGTTCCATCACCGGGGGATCGAATGAGCTACGATTACGAGTCGAGAGCGACGTCCACTCAGCTATGAAGCCCCCTAGTTTGTGAATTGTGCAAAAGATAATTTGGGAGAGGTTAAGGGAAAGGAATGATGTTTGGTGGCTTTGAAAGCTTTGGATGGGAGGGGGGTTGCCAGTTATGAATTAAAACTGTTAATTATTTAAGATAGGATATATATGCAAAAGACGTTGCGAGATATAGTAAGAAAAGTGTTTCTGACTGAGGTTAGGTACTGTGTGATTGACTTGTATGTTAGGAAAAAGAACACTAATTAGAAGCTTAGATTATCTTTTGAAATGTTTCTTAGCAAATAGTTGCAAATTATTGTGTGAAAAGTATATGGTTCCATTACCCTACACAAACACACGTGAGCACAATTAGTCCACGGGATTCAGAGAGAGTGAGAGTGAACAGCGAAATAGTAACAAAAAATGTGACAATGAGGGGAAACTATGTCATTCAAACGTTAACCATATAAATTACAGTAACACTAACCGAGCGTCCACATACATATTCCAATCAATTTACATAAATAAACATTCACTAATATATTCCTTTAAAATGGACACACGCAGATAGTTGCAGTACACATGTCAGTTCAATTACTGGTACACATAAACACTCATAGCTGGACGTGTCTGTCCATCTTGACAATAGTAGACATGTAACAAAAAATGTGACAATAATGGGAAACTATGTCATTCAAACGTATAAATGTTAACCATATAAATTACAGTAACACTAATCGCGCGCACACGTACATATGTCAATCAATTTACATAAATACACATTCACTAATGTGTACCTTTAAAATGGACACATACAGATAATTACCGTACACATGTCAGTTCAATTACAGGTACACATACACACACATAGCTTCACGTGTCTGTCGGTCTTGACAATAGTACACATGGATACGCACACAAAACAGTCCATTATCAATTAATGTGTGTGTGTGTGTGTGTGTATTTATTTTCTCCTTGTATTTACTATATGTATCTGCAGAATCGAGTTATTAGCTCTTGGACCCCGCCTATCATATATATGTATTTTTCCTTTTTTTATATCTACTACATCTATTTCTCTCTAACACACACACACACACACACACACACACACACACACACACACACACACACACACACACACACACACACACACACACACACACACACACACACACACACACACACACACAAACATGCCAAAACTAGAAGACAGAAGAAAAAGAGGTGATATGATCACTACATACAAATAGTAACAGGAATTGATAAAATCGACAGGGAAGATTTCCTGAGACCTGGCACTTCAAGAACAAGAGGTCATAGATTTAAACAAGCTAAACACAGATGCCGAAGAAATATAAGAAAATTCACCTTCGCAAATAGAGTGGTAGACGGTTAGAACAAGTTAAGTGAGAAGGTGGTGGAGGCCAAGACCGTCAGTAGTTTCAGAGCGTTATATGACAAAGAGTGCTGGGAAGACGGGACACCACGAGCGTAGCTCTCATCCTGTAACTACACTTAGGTAATTACACACACACACACACAAACTGGAGGCCTACCGTCTAAACGGAGAGAGTTCGTTGGTTATAATCCTAATGGTCCCATATCGAATCTCAGTTGATGCAATAGCAAATCGACAGATATTCTTTAACCTGATTCGCCTGTTCACCGGCTCCCCTCCGACCGGGGAGCCAGTCGGCCGAGCGGACAGCACACTGGACACTGGACTTGTGATCGTGTGGTCCCGGGTTCGATTCCGGGCGCCGCCGAGAAACAATGGGCAGAGTTTCTTTCACCCTGTGCCCCTGTTACCTTGCAGTTAAAACAGGTACCTGGGTGTTAGTTAGCTGTCACGGGCTGCTTTCTGGGGGTGGAGGCCTGGTCGAGGACCGGACCGCGGGGACACTAAAGCCCCGAAATCATCTCAAGAAGAACCTCAAGAGATAAGCACAAATGAATCCATCAATGGATCCATCTACCTATCTACTTATATCTGTCAATCCATCAATCTATCTCCCATAAACCAACCATTTATCATTATATACATTTATATTCCATTTATCCGTCTATCAACTCTTCTGTCTATCCATCCATCTACTCATATGTCTTTCCATCCATCAGATAGACGGATGCATCTATGCATCCCTATATCCGTCAATTGTATATATTTAGCAATCAATGTAAACATCCATCTATCTACTTATATAAATTTTCCTTTAATCCCTGTTTCACCTGCACCACTCCCCCCTGTTCCCCCATCCCTGTTTCACCTGCACCACTCCCCCCTGTTTCTCCCTCTGCATCCCTGTTTCATCTGCACCACTCCCCCTGCTCCCCCATCCCCATCCTTGTTTCACCTGCACCACTCCCCCTGTTCCCCCATCCCCATCCCTGTTTCACCTGCACCACTCCCCCTGTTCCCCCATCCCCATCCCTGTTTCACCTGCACCACTCCCCCTGTTCCCCCATCCCCATCCCTGTTTCACCTGCACCACTCCCCCTGTTCCCCATCCCTGTTTCACCTGCACCACTCCCCCCTGTTCCCCCCTCTTCCTCCCTGTTTCACCTGCACCACTCCCCCTGTTCCCCCATCCCCATCCCCTGTTTCACCTGTACAGCACCCCCTGTTCCCCCCTCTTCCTCCCTGTTTCACCTGCACCACTCCCCCTGTTCCCTCTCTTCATTCCACCTCTAAATCCCGTATCCTCCCCCCCCCCCACCACAACCTTTGCACCTCTTCCTCTAACTTAAACCAGGACCAATAAACTTCTTTATGTGTTTAATTTAGGTTTTTTCTAAGTACGAAAAAGTCTTCAGCCATCTCAAGCATTATTTTACAATTAACTTTAATTAAATTGGTAGGGGGGGGGGGGAGTGATAAGAATAATTAATAATTATTCCTAAATCCTTTAGCTAAAGTCAACACTGGCCAACCTATGCCCGTTCCCTACCCCAGACCATTCCCTCTACAAATACATTAATTTAGTAATAATAAGCCTTAATAATATATTAATAAATAAATTTTAAATAAATCTGTGTATGGCTGCAGCCTCCAGCATGTGGCCTCATAACATAGACAGACATTCTTTTTTATATATATATATATATATATATATATATATATATATATATATATATATATATATATATATGACAATGTCAGACCACGGAGGAAAATGAAACAGGAATTTCCTTAAGTACTTTCGTATACTAAATACATCTTCAGAAGGAAGATGTATTTGATTCCTTCTGAAGATGTATATATATATATATATATATATATATATCTAGATATATATATATATATATATAATATATATATCAATTTACATAAATAAATATTCACTAATATATTCCTTTAAAATTGACACAAGCGGATTAAGGCGTCCTGTACATACCAGTTGCATTGCTCCTGGCAGTATGGGTTCGAGTCACTTCTGGCATGCGAGTTTTCAGTTGCATATAGTCCTGGGGACCATTAAGGCTTGTTCGCATGTATATATATATATATATATATATATATATATATATATATATATATATATATATATATATATATATATATATATATATATATTTAAAAAAAATCTGTCATATTTGTAAATTAAATAATAAATATTTAATTATTAAATTTAATTTAATTTGTTTTATTAATATAATTATTTAATAATTTAATAAAATAATAATTTATTAAAAAACATTAATTTGATTACTTATTTAATAAAATTAAATAATAAATAATAAATTAAATATTGATATATACTTGTGTGTCCAGGAGGCCATCTGTGTCCCCTCAGATGGTCTCACTTATCACAGTTTGTGTCTATGGATGTGTGTGAGTGTGTATATCCCTGTGAGTGTCCGGGTGAGTGTGTGTGAGTGTGAGTGTCCCTGTGAGTGTCCGGGTGCGTGTGTGTCCGGTTATACCTGTGGGTCCAGGAGGCCATCTGTGTCCCCTCAGATGATCTCCCTTATCACAGTCTATGGGTGTGTGTGAGTGTGAGTGCCCCTGTAAGTGTTCGGGTGAGGGTGTGTGTGTGTGTGTGTGAGTGTCCGGGTTTATGTGAGGTTTGGTTCCAGGGAAACATCCTTCCCCCCCCCCCCCCTTCACATATCTCCTCCCTTATTCCCACCGTGGGTTCGAATCCCAGGTGATTAGACCTGCTCTAGGTCCATGGATCCAAGGTATCCATCCGTGGGCCCAACGGATTTCACCCCTTCCCCACTTTCCAAGAGCCAGGCCAATTCCAGCTATCCAGGGAACCTGTCGAAACAGAGGCAGCTACAGGAGGGGACACACAAATATTTGTGCCCTGCAGTTACACACCCGTTCCGACAGACTCGATCGCAATCTATCCAGATGAGAACACGTTCTCTTCCGACTAGACCACGCTGGAGTCGCTGTATGTCTCAAATTTGGTACCTTTATTTATAGTTAGTATTTTTGGTGAATTAATTGATTTGTTTTAATTTTTTATTGACTTAGGTAGAACGATTTGGGGAGTTGGGGGGGGGGGGTTGTGTGTGTAATGGATTGTCGAGATCGTGGTTGGTTAGTATTTATCTAGTTGTGTTCACCTAGTTGTGCTTGCGAGGGTTGAGCTCTACTCTTTCAGCCCGCCTCTCAACTGCCAATCAATCAATTATTACTAACTAATAAAAAACATTCCACACACACACACCCAGGAAGCAGCCCGCAACAGCTGTCTAACGCCCAGGTACATATTTAATGCTAGGTAACAGGGGCATCAGAATGATAGAAACTCTGCTGATTTCCGTTTGTTCCATCACCGGGGGATCGAATGAGCTACGATTACGAGTCGAGAGCGACGTCCACTCAGCTATGAAGCCCCCTAGTTTGTGAATTGGTGCTAAAGATAATTTGGAGAGGTTAAGGGAAAGGAATGATGTTTGGTGGCTTTGAAAGCTTTGGATGGGAGGGGGTTGCCAGTTATGAATTAAAACTGTTAATTATTTAAGATAGGATATATATGCAAAAGACGTTGCGAGATATAGTAAGAAAAAGTGTTTCTGACTGAGGTTAGGTACTGTGTGATTGACTTGTATGTTAGGAAAAAGAACACTTATTAGAAGCTTAGATTATCTTTTGAAATGTTTCTTAGCAAATAGTTGCAAATTATTGTGTGAAAAGTATATGGTTCCATTACCCTACACAAACACACGTGAGCAACAATTAGTCCACGGGATTCAGAGAGAGTGAGAGTGAACAGCGAAATAGTAACAAAAAATGTGACAATGAGGGGAAACTATGTCATTCAAACGTTAACCATATAAATTACAGTAACACTAACCGAGCGTTCCACATACATATTCCAATCAATTTACATAAATAAACATTCACTAATATATTCCTTTAAAATGGACACACGCAGATAGTTGCAGTACACATGTCAGTTCAATTACTGGTACACATAAACACTCATAGCTGGACGTGTCTGTCCATCTTGACAATAGTAGACATGTAACAAAAAAATGTGACAATAATGGGAAACTATGTCATTCAAACGTATAAATGTTAACCATATAAATTACAGTAACACTAATCGCGCGCACACGTACATATGTCAATCAATTTACATAAATACACATTCACTAATGTGTACCTTTAAAATGGACACATACAGATAATTACCGTACACATGTCAGTTCAATTACAGGTACACATACACACACATAGCTTCACGTGTCTGTCGGTCTTGACAATAGTACACATGGATACGCACACAAAACAGTCCATTATCAATTAATGTGTGTGTGTGTGTGTGTGTATTTATTTTCTCCTTGTATTTACTATATGTATCTGCAGAATCGAGTTATTAGCTCTTGGACCCCGCCTATCATATATATGTATTTTTCCTTTTTTTATATCTACTACATCTATTTCTCTCTAACACACACACACACACACACACACACACACACACACACACACACACACACACACACACACACACACACACACACACACACACACAAACATGCCAAAACTAGAAGACAGAAGAAAAAGAGGTGATATGATCACTACATACAAAATAGTAACAGGAATTGATAAAATCGACAGGGAAGATTTCCTGAGACCTGGCACTTCAAGAACAAGAGGTCATAGATTTAAACAAGCTAAACACAGATGCCGAAGAAATATAAGAAAATTCACCTTCGCAAATAGAGTGGTAGACGGTTAGAACAAGTTAAGTGAGAAGGTGGTGGAGGCCAAGACCGTCAGTAGTTTCAGAGCGTTATATGACAAAGAGTGCTGGGAAGACGGGACACCACGAGCGTAGCTCTCATCCTGTAACTACACTTAGGTAATTACACACACACACACAAACTGGAGGCCTACCGTCTAAACGGAGAGAGTTCGTTGGTTATAATCCTAATGGTCCCATATCGAATCTCAGTTGATGCAATAGCAAATCGACAGATATTCTTTAACCTGATTCGCCTGTTCACCGGCTCCCCTCCGACCGGGGAGCCAGTCGGCCGAGCGGACAGCACACTGGACACTGGACTTGTGATCGTGTGGTCCCGGGTTCGATTCCGGGCGCCGCCGAGAAACAATGGGCAGAGTTTCTTTCACCCTGTGCCCCTGTTACCTTGCAGTAAAACAGGTACCTGGGTGTTAGTTAGCTGTCACGGGCTGCTTTCTGGGGGTGGAGGCCTGGTCGAGGACCGGACCGCGGGGACACTAAAGCCCCGAAATCATCTCAAGAAGAACCTCAAGAGATAAGCACAAATGAATCCATCAATGGATCCATCTACCTATCTACTTATATCTGTCAATCCATCAATCTATCTTCCCATAAACCAACCATTTATCATTATATACATTTATATTCCATTTATCCGTCTATCAACTCTTCTGTCTATCCATCCATCTACTCATATGTCTTTCCATCCATCAGATAGACGGATGCATCTATGCATCCCTATATCCGTCAATGTATATATTTAGCAATCAATGTAAACATCCATCTATCTACTTATATAAATTTTCCTTTAATCCCTGTTTCACCTGCACCACTCCCCCCTGTTCCCCCATCCCTGTTTCACCTGCACCACTCCCCCCTGTTTCTCCCTCTGCATCCCTGTTTCATCTGCACCACTCCCCCTGCTCCCCCATCCCCATCCTTGTTTCACCTGCACCACTCCCCCTGTTCCCCCATCCCCATCCCTGTTTCACCTGCACCACTCCCCCTGTTCCCCCATCCCCATCCCTGTTTCACCTGCACCACTCCCCCTGTTCCCCCATCCCTGTTTCACCTGCACCACTCCCCCCTGTTCCCCCCTCTTCCTCCCTGTTTCACCTGCACCACTCCCCCTGTTCCCCCATCCCCATCCCTGTTTCACCTGTACAGCACCCCCTGTTCCCCCCTCTTCCTCCCTGTTTCACCTGCACCACTCCCCCTGTTCCCTCTCTTCATTCCACCTCTAAATCCCGTATCCTCCCCCCCCCACCACAACCTTTGCACCTCTTCCTCTAACTTAAACCAGGACCAATAAACTTCTTTATGTGTTTAATTTAGGTTTTTTCTAAGTACGAAAAAGTCTTCAGCCATCTCAAGCATTATTTTACAATTAACTTTAATTAAATTGGTAGGGGGGGGGGAGTGATAAGAATAATTAATAATTATTCCTAAATCCTTTAGCTAAAGTCAACACTGGCCAACCTATGCCCGTTCCCTACCCCAGACCATTCCCTCTACAAATACATTAATTTAGTAATAATAAGCCTTAATAATATATTAATAAATAAATTTTAAAATAAATCTGTGTATGGCTGCAGCCTCCAGCATGTGGCCTCATAACATAGACAGACATTCTCTTTATATATATATATATATATATATATATATATATATATATATTATATATATATATATATATATATATATATATATATATATATATATATGACAATGTCAGACCACGGAGGAAAATGAAACAGGAATTTCCTTAAGTACTTTCGTATACTAAATACATCTTCAGAAGGAAGATGTATTTGATTCCTTCTGAAGATGTATTTAATATACGAAAGTACTTAAGGAAATTCCTGTTTCATTTTCCTCCGTGGTCTGACATTGTCACATTCTTAATCACGTGTTTATTTTCGTGATATACATATATATATATATATATATATATATATATATATATTATATATATATATATATATATATATATATATATATATATCAATTTACATAAATAAATATTCACTAATATTTCCTTTAAAATTGACACAAGCGGATTAAGGCGTCCTGTACATACCAGTTGCATTGCTCCTGGCAGTATGGGTTCGAGTCACTTCTGGCATGCGAGTTTTCAGTTGCATATAGTCCTGGGGACCATTAAGGCTTGTTCGCATGTATATATATATATATATATATATATATATATATATATATATATATATATATATATATATTATATATATATATATTATTTAAAAAAATCTGTCATATTTGTAAATTAAATAATAAATATTTAATTATTAAATTTAATTTAATTTGTTTTATTAATATAATTATTTAATAATTTAATAAAATAATAATTTATTAAAAAACATTAATTTGATTACTTATTTAATAAAATTAAATAATAAATAATAAATTAAATATTGATATATACTTGTGTGTCCAGGAGGCCATCTGTGTCCCCTCAGATGGTCTCCCTTATCACAGTTTGTGTCTATGGATGTGTGTGAGTGTGTATATCCCTGTGAGTGTCCGGGTGAGTGTGTGTGAGTGTGAGTGTCCCTGTGAGTGTCCGGGTGCGTGTGTGTCCGGTTATACCTGTGGGTCCAGGAGGCCATCTGTGTCCCCTCAGATGATCTCCCTTATCACAGTCTATGGGTGTGTGTGAGTGTGAGTGCCCCTGTAAGTGTTCGGGTGAGGGTGTGTGTGTGTGTGTGTGAGTGTCCGGGTTTATGTGAGGTTTGGTTCCAGGGAAACATCCTTCCCCCCCCCCCCTTCACATATCTCCTCCCTTATTCCCACCGTGGGTTCGAATCCCAGGTGATTAGACCTGCTCTAGGTCCATGGATCCAAGGTATCCATCCGTGGGCCCAACGGATTTCACCCCTTCCCCACTTTCCAAGGGCCAGGCCAATTCCAGCTATCCAGGGAACCTGTCGAAACAGAGGCAGCTACAGGAGGGGACACACAAATATTTGTGCCCTGCAGTTACACACCCGTTCCGACAGACTCGATCGCAATCTATCCAGATGAGAACACGTTCTCTTCCGACTAGACCACGCTGGAGTCGCTGTATGTCTCAAATTTGGTACCTTTATTTATAGTTAGTATTTTTGGTGAATTAATTGATTTGTTTTAATTTTTTATTGACTTAGGTAGAACGATTTGGGGAGTTGGGGGGGGGGGGGTTGTGTGTGTAATGGATTGTCGAGATCGTGGTTGGTTAGTATTTATCTAGTTGTGTTCACCTAGTTGTGCTTGCGAGGGTTGAGCTCTACTCTTTCAGCCCGCCTCTCAACTGCCAATCAATCAATTATTACTAACTAATAAAAAACATTCCACACACACACACCCAGGAAGCAGCCCGCAACAGCTGTCTAACGCCCAGGTACATATTTAATGCTAGGTAACAGGGGCATCAGATCAGAATGATAGAAACTCTGCTGATTTCCGTTTGTTCCATCACCGGGGGATCGAATGAGCTACGATTACGAGTCGAGAGCGACGTCCACTCAGCTATGAAGCCCCCTAGTTTGTGAATTGGTGCAAAAGATAATTTGGGAGAGGTTAAGGGAAAGGAATGATGTTTGGTGGCTTTGAAAGCTTTGGATGGGAGGGGGGTTGCCAGTTATGAATTAAAACTGTTAATTATTTAAGATAGGATATATATGCAAAAGACGTTGCGAGATATAGTAAGAAAAGTGTTTCTGACTGAGGTTAGGTACTGTGTGATTGACTTGTATGTTAGGAAAAAGAACACTTATTAGAAGCTTAGATTATCTTTTGAAATGTTTCTTAGCAAATAGTTGCAAATTATTGTGTGAAAAGTATATGGTTCCATTACCCTACACAAACACACGTGAGCACAATTAGTCCACGGGATTCAGAGAGAGTGAGAGTGAACAGCGAAATAGTAACAAAAAATGTGACAATGAGGGGAAACTATGTCATTCAAACGTTAACCATATAAATTACAGTAACACTAACCGAGCGTCCACATACATATTCCAATCAATTTACATAAATAAACATTCACTAATATATTCCTTTAAAATGGACACACGCAGATAGTTGCAGTACACATGTCAGTTCAATTACTGGTACACATAAACACTCATAGCTGGACGTGTCTGTCCATCTTGACAATAGTAGACATGTAACAAAAAATGTGACAATAATGGGAAACTATGTCATTCAAACGTATAAATGTTAACCATATAAATTACAGTAACACTAATCGCGCGCACACAGTACATATGTCAATCAATTTACATAAATACACATTCA
>NW_027189886.1:0-10000 GCF_040958095.1 Procambarus clarkii
ATCTCTCTCCTGACTCGTTATCTCGTTGCTCCTAGCTCAACAGTGCTTCTTTGCCTTCTCCATGTGTGACACACACCTACCTACACACCTGCACCTTACGTTGAGCAGGTGTGGGGAGCGTAATAAGAGCGTGAATGGTGGGTAGAGAGGTATAAATGTGTGTAACTGCAGGCGGCTGAGGGGCGGTGGGAGGGAGGGAGGTAGCCAGGCGCACTCACCTCAACTGTGCGTGTGTGTGCGGTGGTGCCACAGTGGACGGGTCATCTTCGTCCATGTCCACTCCCAACCCTTTATTAACCCTCAGTGACACTCCAGGCAACAACACTGTGTCACTGTGGACACTTTTCACTGACACACTGTGGCCATAAAACACCTGCCAATACCTGCAACACCTCCCACTGGCCAGCAACGTGGCAACAACATCATCAGCTGACAGCACCCACCCACCCCCCTCCCTCCCTCCCTCACTCCCTCCCTTCCTCCCTCACTCACTCACTCACTCACTCACTCACTCACTCACTCACTCACACACTCACACACTCACACACTCACTCACACACTCACTCACCACTCACTCACTCACTCACTCACTCACTCACTCACTCACACTCACACTCACACTCACACTCACACTCACACTCTCTCTCTCTCTCTCTCTCTCTCTCTCTCTCTCGTCCAAACTACAGTTTGCACAACCAGCTTAATACTCTCACCAATTTCCCTTCTTACCAACGTTGGCCTCACGAACCTGACCTGACTCCATATGACGACAGGACTTGGCTGTTAATGTGGGGTCAGGTCTGGACCTGACTCCATATGACGATAGGACTTGGCTCTTCATGTGGAGTCAGGTCCGGACCTGAGTCGATTTGATGAGTTTATAAGGTTTGGTTTAAGTCATTTGAATAGGAGAGAGAGAGAGAGAGAGAGAGAGAGAGAGAGAGAGAGAGAGAGAGAGAGAGAGAGAGAGAGAGAGAGAGAGAGAGAGAGAGACAGAGAGAGACAGAGATAGATAGACAGATAGATAGACAGATAGACAGATAGACAGATAGACAGATAGATAGACAGATAGACAGACAGATAGACAGATAGACAGATAGATACAGATAGATAGACAGATAGATAGACAGATAGACAGACAGATAGACAGATAGACAGATAGATAGACAGATAGATAGATAGACAGATAGACAGATAGATAGACAGATAGACAGACAGACAGACAGAGGTTATTATTTAATATATATTAAGCAATATAATATTAAACAAAGAGAGAAATCATTTTGAAAATGTGTGACAGTTGGAGCAGAAGGGAGGGGGAGGGGGGGGGGGGCGTGAGGAAGGTGTTCCTGCCTTAGCTGACATATATACATTTAGAGATGTGTGTAGCCCAATCCTTGGTGTATGTATGTATGTAGTGGTGTAAAGAAAGAGTGGAGTGAGTGAGGTAACTGTTGTGGGATGGAGGAGGAGGAGGCATGGCTGGCGGCGTAGTATGGTGGGATTGGGGGGGGGGTGTCGCTGGGTGTATTAATTTGAGTGTAATTTGTGGAGATAGGTTATATAGTTGGAATTGTTGGCTTTATATAACAGAGGGGATCCAGGCCTTATGCACAATGTGTGGGTTGTTATGTAGTGGTTGAGCGTAGTGTAGAGAGTGGGCGGGGGTTGGTGGGTGGGAGTGGGTGGGGTTTTTGATTGTGTATTTGTTGGTGGGCGTAGTTGTGGGGGAAGGTGGGCGGGGCTGGGAGAAATGGGCGGGTAAAGGTGGCGAAAAATGTCGGGTGGTGGAGTCTGGGGTTTGAATATTCTCGTTTTCTGTTGGTGAGACTTCCCACATTGTGGCTGACTAGATGGACCCTCAATCTCTCTCTCCTGACTCGTTATCTCGTTGCTCCTAGCTCAACAGTGCTTCTTTGCCTTCTCCATGTGTGACACACACCTACCTACACACCTGCACCTTACGTTGAGCAGGTGTGGGGAGCGTAATAAGAGCGTGAATGGTGGGTAGAGAGGTATAAATGTGTGTAACTGCAGGCGGCTGAGGGGCGGTGGGAGGGAGGGAGGTAGCCAGGCGCACTCACCTCAACTGTGCGTGTGTGTGCGGTGGTGCCACAGTGGACGGGTCATCTTCGTCCATGTCCACTCCCAACCCTTTATTAACCCTCAGTGACACTCCAGGCAACAACACTGTGTCACTGTGGACACTTTTCACTGACACACTGTGGCCATAAAACACCTGCCAATACCTGCAACACCTCCCACTGGCCAGCAACGTGGCAACAACATCATCAGCTGACAGCCCCCCACCCACCCACCCCCCTCCCTCCCTCCTCCCTCACTCCCTCCCTCCATCCCTCCCTCACTCACTCACTCACTCACTCACTCACTCACTCACTCACCACACACACTCACACACTCACTCACACACTCACTCACTCACTCACTCACTCACTCACTCACTCACTCACTCACTCACTCACACTCACACTCACACTCACACTCACACTCACACTCTCTCTCTCTCTCTCTCTCTCTCTCTCTCGTCCAAACTACAGTTTGCACAACCAGCTTAATACTCTCACCAATTTCCCTTCTTACCAACGTTGGCCTCACGAACCTGACCTGACTCCATATGACGACAGGACTTGGCTGTTAATGTGGGGTCAGGTCTGGACCTGACTCCATATGACGATAGGACTTGGCTCTTCATGTGGAGTCAGGTCCGGACCTGAGTCGATTTGATGAGTTTATAAGGTTTGGTTTAAGTCATTTGAATAGGAGAGAGAGAGAGAGAGAGAGAGAGAGAGAGAGAGAGAGAGAGAGAGAGAGAGAGAGAGAGAGAGAGAGAGAGAGAGAGAGAGAGACAGAGAGAGACAGAGATAGATAGACAGATAGATAGATAGACAGATAGACAGATAGACAGATAGACAGATAGATAGACAGATAGACAGACAGATAGACAGATAGACAGATAGATAGACAGATAGATAGACAGATAGACAGACAGATAGACAGATAGACAGATAGATAGACAGATAGATAGATAGACAGATAGACAGATAGATAGACAGATAGACAGACAGACAGACAGAGGTTATTATTTAATATATATTAAGCAATATAATATTAAACAAAGAGAGAAATCATTTTGAAAATGTGTGACAGTTGGAGCAGAAGGGGAGGGGGGCGTGAGGAAGGTGTTCCTGCCTTAGCTGACATATATACATTTAGAGATGTGTGTAGCCCAATCCTTGGTGTATGTATGTATGTAGTGGTGTAAAGAAAGAGTGGAGTGAGTGAGGTAACTGTTGTGGGATGGAGGAGGAGGAGGCATGGCTGGCGGCGTAGTATGGTGGGATTGGGGGGGGGGGTGTCGCTGGGTGTATTAATTTGAGTGTAATTTGTGGAGATAGGTTATATAGTTGGAATTGTTGGCTTTATATAACAGAGGGGATCCAGGCCTTATGCACAATGTGTGGGTTGTTATGTAGTGGTTGAGCGTAGTGTAGAGAGTGGGCGGGGGTTGGTGGGTGGGAGTGGGTGGGGTTTTTGATTGTGTATTTGTTGGTGGGCGTAGTTGTGGGGGAAGGTGGGCGGGGCTGGGAGAAATGGGCGGGTAAAGGTGGCGAAAAATGTCGGGTGGTGGAGTCTGGGGTTTGAATATTCTCGTTTTCTGTTGGTGAGACTTCCCACATTGTGGCTGACTAGATGGACCCTCAATCTCTCTCTCCTGACTCGTTATCTCGTTGCTCCTAGCTCAACAGTGCTTCTTTGCCTTCTCCATGTGTGACACACACCTACCTACACACCTGCACCTTACGTTGAGCAGGTGTGGGGAGCGTAATAAGAGCGTGAATGGTGGGTAGAGAGGTATAAATGTGTGTAACTGCAGGCGGCTGAGGGGCGGTGGGAGGGAGGGAGGTAGCCAGGCGCACTCACCTCAACTGTGCGTGTGTGTGCGGTGGTGCCACAGTGGACGGGTCATCTTCGTCCATGTCCACTCCCAACCCTTTATTAACCCTCAGTGACACTCCAGGCAACAACACTGTGTCACTGTGGACACTTTTCACTGACACACTGTGGCCATAAAACACCTGCCAATACCTGCAACACCTCCCACTGGCCAGCAACGTGGCAACAACATCATCAGCTGACAGCCCCACCCACCCACCCACCCCCTCCCTCCCTCCTCCCTCACTCCCTCCCTCCATCCCTCCCTCACTCACTCACTCACTCACTCACTCACTCACTCACTCACTCACACTCACACACTCACTCACACACTCACACACTCACACACTCACACACTCACACACTCACTCACTCACTCACTCACACTCACACTCACACTCACACTCACACTCACACTCTCTCTCTCTCTCTCTCTCTCTCTCTCTCTCTCTCGTCCAAACTACAGTTTGCACAACCAGCTTAATACTCTCACCAATTTCCCTTCTTACCAACGTTGGCCTCACGAACCTGACCTGACTCCATATGACGACAGGACTTGGCTGTTAATGTGGGGTCAGGTCTGGACCTGACTCCATATGACGATAGGACTTGGCTCTTCATGTGGAGTCAGGTCCGGACCTGAGTCGATTTGATGAGTTTATAAGGTTTGGTTTAAGTCATTTGAATAGGAGAGAGAGAGAGAGAGAGAGAGAGAGAGAGAGAGAGAGAGAGAGAGAGAGAGAGAGAGAGAGAGAGAGAGAGAGAGAGAGAGACAGAGAGAGAGAGAGAGAGAGACAGAGATAGATAGACAGATAGACAGATAGATAGATAGACAGATAGATAGACAGATAGACAGATAGACAGATAGACAGGATAGACAGATAGACAGATAGATAGACAGAAGATAGAGAGATAGACAGATAGATAGACAGATAGACAGACAGATAGACAGATAGACAGATAGATAGACAGATAGATAGATAGACAGATAGACAGATAGATAGACAGATAGACAGACAGACAGACAGAGGTTATTATTTAATATATATTAAGCAATATAATATTAAACAAAGAGAGAAATCATTTTGAAAATGTGTGACAGTTGGAGCAGAAGGGAGGGGGAGGGGGGGGGGCGTGAGGAAGGTGTTCCTGCCTTAGCTGACATATATACATTTAGAGATGTGTGTAGCCCAATCCTTGGTGTATGTATGTATGTAGTGGTGTAAAGAAAGAGTGGAGTGAGTGAGGTAACTGTTGTGGGATGGAGGAGGAGGAGGCATGGCTGGCGGCGTAGTATGGTGGGATTGGGGGGGGGTGTCGCTGGGTGTATTAATTTGAGTGTAATTTGTGGAGATAGGTTATATAGTTGGAATTGTTGGCTTTATATAACAGAGGGGATCCAGGCCTTATGCACAATGTGTGGGTTGTTATGTAGTGGTTGAGCGTAGTGTAGAGAGTGGGCGGGGGTTGGTGGGTGGGAGTGGGTGGGGTTTTTGATTGTGTATTTGTTGGTGGGCGTAGTTGTGGGGGAAGGTGGGCGGGGCTGGGAGAAATGGGCGGGTAAAGGTGGCGAAAAATGTCGGGTGGTGGAGTCTGGGGTTTGAATATTCTCGTTTTCTGTTGGTGAGACTTCCCACATTGTGGCTGACTAGATGGACCCTCAATCTCTCTCTCCTGACTCGTTATCTCGTTGCTCCTAGCTCAACAGTGCTTCTTTGCCTTCTCCATGTGTGACACACACCTACCTACACACCTGCACCTTACGTTGAGCAGGTGTGGGGAGCGTAATAAGAGCGTGAATGGTGGGTAGAGAGGTATAAATGTGTGTAACTGCAGGCGGCTGAGGGGCGGTGGGAGGGAGGGAGGTAGCCAGGCGCACTCACCTCAACTGTGCGTGTGTGTGCGGTGGTGCCACAGTGGACGGGTCATCTTCGTCCATGTCCACTCCCAACCCTTTATTAACCCTCAGTGACACTCCAGGCAACAACACTGTGTCACTGTGGACACTTTTCACTGACACACTGTGGCCATAAAACACCTGCCAATACCTGCAACACCTCCCACTGGCCAGCAACGTGGCAACAACATCATCAGCTGACAGCCCCACCACCCACCACCCCCCCCCCCCCTCCCTCCCTCACTCCCTCCCTCCATCCCTCCCTCACTCACTCACTCACTCACTCACTCACTCACTCACACACTCACACACTCACACACTCACTCACACACTCACTCACTCACACTCACTCACTCACTCACCACTCACTCACTCACTCACACACACACTCACACTCACACTCACACTCACACTCTCTCTCTCTCTCTCTCTCTCTCTCTCGTCCAAACTACAGTTTGCACAACCAGCTTAATACTCTCACCAATTTCCCTTCTTACCAACGTTGGCCTCACGAACCTGACCTGACTCCATATGACGACAGGACTTGGCTGTTAATGTGGGGTCAGGTCTGGACCTGACTCCATATGACGATAGGACTTGGCTCTTCATGTGGAGTCAGGTCCGGACCTGAGTCGATTTGATGAGTTTATAAGGTTTGGTTTAAGTCATTTGAATAGGAGAGAGAGAGAGAGAGAGAGAGAGAGAGAGAGAGAGAAGAGAGAGAGAGAGAGAGAGAGAGAGAGAGAGAGAGAGAGACAGAGAGAGACAGAGATAGATAGACAGATAGATAGATAGACAGATAGACAGATAGACAGATAGACAGATAGATAGACAGATAGACAGACAGATAGACAGATACAGATAGATAGACAGATAGATAGACAGATAGACAGACAGATAGACAGATAGACAGATAGATAGACAGATAGATAGATAGACAGATAGACAGATAGATAGACAGATAGACAGACAGACAGACAGAGGTTATTATTTAATATATATTAAGCAATATAATATTAAACAAAGAGAGAAATCATTTTGAAAATGTGTGACAGTTGGAGCAGAAGGGAGGGGGGCGTGAGGAAGGTGTTCCTGCCTTAGCTGACATATATACATTTAGAGATGTGTGTAGCCCAATCCTTGGTGTATGTATGTATGTAGTGGTGTAAAGAAAGAGTGGAGTGAGTGAGGTAACTGTTGTGGGATGGAGGAGGAGGAGGCATGGCTGGCGGCGTAGTATGGTGGGATTGGGGGGGGGGTGTCGCTGGGTGTATTAATTTGAGTGTAATTTGTGGAGATAGGTTATATAGTTGGAATTGTTGGCTTTATATAACAGAGGGGATCCAGGCCTTATGCACAATGTGTGGGTTGTTATGTAGTGGTTGAGCGTAGTGTAGAGAGTGGGCGGGGGTTGGTGGGTGGGAGTGGGTGGGGTTTTTGATTGTGTATTTGTTGGTGGGCGTAGTTGTGGGGGAAGGTGGGCGGGGCTGGGAGAAATGGGCGGGTAAAGGTGGCGAAAAATGTCGGGTGGTGGAGTCTGGGGTTTGAATATTCTCGTTTTCTGTTGGTGAGACTTCCCACATTGTGGCTGACTAGATGGACCCTCAATCTCTCTCTCCTGACTCGTTATCTCGTTGCTCCTAGCTCAACAGTGCTTCTTTGCCTTCTCCATGTGTGACACACACCTACCTACACACCTGCACCTTACGTTGAGCAGGTGTGGGGAGCGTAATAAGAGCGTGAATGGTGGGTAGAGAGGTATAAATGTGTGTAACTGCAGGCGGCTGAGGGGCGGTGGGAGGGAGGGAGGTAGCCAGGCGCACTCACCTCAACTGTGCGTGTGTGTGCGGTGGTGCCACAGTGGACGGGTCATCTTCGTCCATGTCCACTCCCAACCCTTTATTAACCCTCAGTGACACTCCAGGCAACAACACTGTGTCACTGTGGACACTTTTCACTGACACACTGTGGCCATAAAACACCTGCCAATACCTGCAACACCTCCCACTGGCCAGCAACGTGGCAACAACATCATCAGCTGACAGCCCCACCCACCCACCCACCCCCCTCCCTCCCTCCCTCCCTCACTCCCTCCCTCCATCCCTCACTCACTCACTCACTCACTCACTCACTCACTCACTCACTCACTCACACACTCACACACTCACACACTCACTCACACACTCACACTCACTCACTCACTCACTCACTCACTCACTCACTCACTCACTCACTCACACACTCACACTCACACTCACACTCACACTCTCACTCTCTCTCTCTCTCTCTCTCTCGTCCAAACTACAGTTTGCACAACCAGCTCTAATACTCTCACCAATTTCCCTTCTACCAACGTTGGCCTCACGAACCTGACCTGACTCCATATGACGACAGGACTTGGCTGTTAATGTGGGTCAGGTCTGGACCTGACTCCATATGACGATAGGACTTGGCTCTTCATGTGGAGTCAGGTCCGGACCTGAGTCGATTTGATGAGTTTATAAGGTTGGTTTTAAGTCATTTGAATAGGAGAGAGAGAGAAGAGAGACGAGAGTGAGCGAGAGAGAGAGAGAGGAGAGAGAGAGAGAGAGAGATCGAGAGAGAGAGAGAGAGAGACAGAGAGAGACAGAGATAGATAGGACAGATAGATAGATAGACAGATAGACAGATAGACAGATAGACAGATAGATAGACAGATAGACAGACAGATAGACAGATAGACAGATAGATACAGATAGATAGACAGATAGATAGACAGATAGACAGACAGATAGACAGATAGACAGATAGATAGACAGATAGATAGATAGACAGATAGACAGATAGATAGACAGATAGACAGACAGACAGACAGAGGTTATTATTTAATATATATTAAGCAATATAATATTAAACAAAGAGAGAAATCATTTTGAAAATGTTGTGACAGTTGGAGCAGAAGGGAGGGGGGCGTGAGGAAGGTGTTCCTGCCTTAGCTGACATATATACATTAGAGATGTGTGTAGCCCAATCCTTGGTGTATGTATGTATGTAGTGGTGTAAAGAAAGAGTGGAGTGAGTGAGGTAACTGTTGTGGGATGGAGGAGGAGGAGGCATGGCTGGCGGCGTAGTATGGTGGGATTGGGGGGGGGGGGTGTGTCGCTGGGTGTATTAATTTGAGTGTAATTTGTGGAGATAGGTTATATAGTTGGAATTGTTGGCTTTATATAACAGAGGGGATCCAGGCCTATGCACAATGTGTGGGTTGTTATGTAGTGGTTGAGCGTAGTGTAGAGAGTGGGCGGGGGTTGGTGGGTGGGAGTGGGTGGGGTTTTTTTGATTGTGTATTTGTTGGTGGGCGTAGTTGTGGGGGAAGGTGGGCGGGGCTGGGAGAAATGGGCGGGTAAAAGGTGGCGAAAAATGTCGGGTGTGGAGTCTGGGGTTTGAATATTTCTCGTTTTCTGTTGGTGAGGACTTCCCACATTGTGGCTGACTAGATGGACCCTCAATCTCTCTCTCCTGACTCGTTATCTCGTTGCTCCTAGCTCAACAGTGCTTCTTTGCCTCTCCATGTGTGACCACACACCTACCTACACACCTGCACCTTACGTTGAGCAGGTGTGGGGAGCGTAATAAGAGCGTGAATGGTGGGGTAGAGAGGTATAAATGTGTGTAACTGCAGGCGGCTGAGGGGCGGTGGGAGGGAGGGAGGTAGCCAGGCGCACTCACCTCAACTGTGCGTGTGTGTGCGGTGGTGCCACAGTGGACGGGTCATCTTCGTCCATGTCCACTCCCAACCCTTTATTAACCCTCAGTGACACTCCAGGCAACAACACTGTGTCACTGTGGACACTTTTCACTGACCACACTGTGGCAATAAAACACCTGCCAATACCTGCAACACCTCCCACTGGCCAGCAACGTGGCAACAACATCATCAGCTGACAGCCCCAACCCTCCCTCCCCTCCCTCCCTCACTCCCTCCCTCACTCCCTCCCTCACTCACTCACTCACTCACTCAACTCACTCACTCACTCACACACTCACACACTCACACACTCACTCACACACTCACTCACTCACTCACTCACTCACTCACTCACTCACTCACTCACTCACACACTCACACTCACACTCACACTCACACTCACACTCTCACTCTCTCTCTCT
>NW_027189886.1:12500-32500 GCF_040958095.1 Procambarus clarkii
AGGGGGGCGTGAGGAAGGTGTTCCTGCCTTAGCTGACATATATACATTTAGAGATGTGTGTAGCCCAATCCTTGGTGTATGTATGTATGTAGTGGTGTAAGAAAAGAGTGGAGGTGAGTGAGGTAACTGTTGTGGGATGGAGGAGGAGGAGGCATGGCTGGCGGCGTAGTATGGTGGGATTGGGGGGGGGGTGTCGCTGGGTGTATTAATTTGAGTGTAATTTGTGGAGATAGGTTATATAGTTGGAATTGTTGGCTTTATATAACAGAGGGGATCCAGGCCTTATGCACAATGTGTGGGTTGTTATGTAGTGGTTGAGCGTAGTGTAGAGAGTGGGCGGGGGTTGGTGGGTGGGAGTGGGTGGGGTTTTTGATTGTGTATTTGTTGGTGGGCGTAGTGTGGGGGAAGGTGGGCGGGGCTGGGAGAAATGGGCGGGTAAAGGTGGCGAAAAATGTCGGGTGGTGGAGTCTGGGGTTTGAATATTCTCGTTTTCTGTTGGTGAGACTTCCCACATTGTGGCTGACTAGATGGACCCTCAATCTCTCTCTCCTGACTCGTTATCTCGTTGCTCCTAGCTCAACAGTGCTTCTTTGCCTTCTCCATGTGTGACACACACCTACCTACACACCTGCACCTTACGTTGAGCAGGTGTGGGGAGCGTAATAAGAGCGTGAATGGTGGGTTAGAGAGGTATAAATGTGTGTAACTGCAGGCGGCTGAGGGGCGGTGGGAGGGAGGGAGGTAGCCAGGCGCACTCACCTCAACTGTGCGTGTAGGTGTGCGGTGGTGCCACAGTGGACGGGTCATCTTCGTCCATGTCCACTCCCAACCCTTTTATTAACCCTCAGTGACACTCCAGGCAACAACACTGTGTCACTGTGGACACTTTTCACTGACACACTGTGGCCATAAAACACTGCCAATACCTGCAACACCTCCCACTGGCCAGCAACGTGGCAACAACATCATCAGCTGACAGCCCCAACCCTCCCTCCCTCCCTCCCTCACTCCCTCCCTCACTCCCTCCCTCACTCACTCACTCACTCACTCACTCACTCACTCACTCACACACTCACACACTCACACACTCCACTCACACACTCACTCACTCACTCACTCACTCACTCACTCACTCACTCACTCACTCACACACTCACACTCACACTCACACTCACCACTCACACTCTCACTCTCTCTCTCTCTCTCTCTCTCTCTCGTCCAAACTACAGTTTGCACAACCAGCTTAATACTCTCACCAATTTCCCTTCTTACCAACGTTGGCCTCACGAACCTGACCTGACTCCAATATGACGACAGGACTTGGCTGTTAATGTGGGGTCAGGTCTGGACCTGACTCCATATGACGATAGGACTTGGCTCTTCATGTGGAGTCAGGTCCGGACCTGAGTCGATTTGATGAGTTTATAAGGTTTTGGTTTAAGTCATTTGAATAGGAGAGAGAGAGAGAAGAGAGAGGAGAGAAGAGAGGAGAGAGAGCTCGAGAGAGAGAGAGAGAGAGAGAGAGACGAGAGAGGAGCGAGAGAGAGACAGAGAGAGACAGAGATAGATAGACAGATAGATAGATAGACAGATAGACAGATAGACAGATAGACAGATAGATAGACAGATAGACAGACAGATAGGACAGATAGACAGATAGATACAGATAGATAGACAGATAGATAGACAGATAGACAGACAGATAGACAGATAGACAGATAGATAAGACAGATAGATAGATAGACAGATAGACAGATAGATAGACAGATAGACAGACAGACAGACAGAGGTTATTATTTAATATATATTAAGCAATATAATATTAAACAAAGAGAGAAATCATTTGAAAATGTGTGACAGTTGGAGCAGAAGGGAGGGGGGCGTGAGGAAGGTGTTCCTGCCTTAGCTGACATATATACATTTAGAGATGTGTGTAGCCCAATCCTTGGTTGTATGTATGTATGTAGTGGTGTAAAGAAAGAGTGGAGTGAGTGAGGTAACTGTTGTGGGATGGAGGAGGAGGAGGCATGGCTGGCGGCGTAGTATGGTGGATTGGGGGGGGGGGTGTTCCGCTGGGTGTATTAATTTGAGTGTAATTTGTGGAGATAGGTTATATAGTTGGAATTGTTGGCTTTATATAACAGAGGGGATCCAGGCCTTATGCACAATGTTGTGGGTTTGTATGTAGTGGTTGAGCGTAGTGTAGGAGAGTGGGCGGGGGTTGGTGGGTGGAGTGGGTGGGGTTTTTGATTGTGTATTTGTTGGTGGGCGTAGTTGTGGGGGAAGGTGGGCGGGGCTGGGAGAAATGGGCGGGTAAAGGTGGCGAAAAATGTCGGGTGGTGGAGTCCTGGGTTTGAATATTCTCGTTTTCTGTTGGTGAGACTTCCCACATTGTGGCCTGACTAGATGGACCCTCAATCTCTCTCTCCTGACTCGTTATCTCGTGCTCCTAGCTCAACAGTGCTTCTTTGCCTTCTCCATGTGTGACACACACCTACCTACACACCTGCACCTTACGTTGAGCAGGTGTGGGGAGCGTAATAAGAGCGTAATGGTGGGTAGAGAGGTATAAATGTGTGTAACTGCAGGCGGCTGAGGGGCGGTGGGAGGGAGGGAGGTAGCCAGGCGCACTCACCTCAACTGTGCGTGTGTGTGCGGTGGTGCCACAGTGGACGGGTCATCTTCGTCCATGTCCACTCCCAACCCTTTATTAACCCTCAGTGACACTCCAGGCAACAACACTGTGTCACTGTGGACACTTTTCACTGACACACTGTGGCCATAAAACACCTGCCAATACCTGCAACACCTCCCCACTGGCCAGCAACGTGGCAACAAATCATCAGCTGACAGCCCCAACCCTCCCTCCCTCCCTCCCTCACTCCCTCCCTCAACTCCCTCCTCACTCACTCACTCACTCACTCACTCACTCACTCACTCACACACTCACACACTCACACACTCACTCACACACTCACTCACTCACTCACTCACTCACTCACTCACTCACTCACTCACTCACACACTCACACTCACACTCACACTCACACTCACACTCTCACTCTCTCTCTCTCTCTCTCTCTCTCTCGTCCAAACTACAGTTTGCACAACCAGCTTAATACTCTCACCAATTTCCCTTCTTACCAACGTTGGCCTCACGAACCTGGACCTGACTCCATATGACGACAGGACCTTGGCTGTTAATGTGGGGTCAGGTCTGGACCTGACTCCATATGACGATAGGACTTGGCTCTTCATGTGGAGTCAGGTCCGGACCTGAGTCGATTTTGATGAGTTTATAAGGTTTGGT
The DNA here is from genome assembly GCF_040958095.1 of Procambarus clarkii. Taxonomy (NCBI): domain Eukaryota; kingdom Metazoa; phylum Arthropoda; class Malacostraca; order Decapoda; family Cambaridae; genus Procambarus; species Procambarus clarkii. The sequence goes on from NW_027189886.1 coordinate 15,811, forward strand.
TTAAGTCATTTGAATAGGAGAGAGAGAGAGAGACGAGAGAGAGAGGAGAGGAGAGAGGGGAGAGAGATGAGAGAGACGAGAGAGAGAGAGAGAGAGACAGAGAGAGACAGAGATAGATAGACAGATAGATAGATAGACAGATAGACAGATAGACAGATAGACAGATAGATAGACAGATAGACAGACAGATAGACAGATAGACAGATAGATACAGATAGATAGACAGATAGATAGACAGATAGACAGACAGGATAGACAGATAGACAGATAGATAGACAGATAGATAGATAGACAGATAGACAGATAGATAGACAGATAGACAGACAGACAGACAGAGGTTATTATTTAATATATATTAAGCAATATAATATTAAACAAAGAGAGAAATCATTTTGAAAATGTGTGACAGTTGGAGCAGAAGGGAGGGGGGCGTGAGGAAGGTGGTTCCTGCCTTAGCTGACATATATACATTTAGAGATGTGTGTAGCCCAATCCTTTGGTGTATGTATGTATGTAGTGGTTGTAAAGAAAGAGTGGAGTGAGTGAGGTAACTGTTGTGGGATGGAGGAGGAGGAGGCATGGCTGGCGGCGTAGTATGGTGGGATTGGGGGGGGGGTTGTCGCTGGGTGTATTAATTTGAGTGTAATTTGTGGAGATAGGTTATATAGTTGGAATTGTTTGGCTTTATATAACAGAGGGGATCCAGGCCTTATGCACAATGTGTGGGTTGTTATGTAGTGGTTGAGCGTAGTGTAGAGAGTGGGCGGGGGTTGGTGGGTGGGAGTGGGTGGGGTTTTTGATTGTGTATTTGTTGGTGGGCGTAGTTGTGGGGGAAGGTGGGCGGGGCTGGGAGAAATGGGCGGGTAAAGGTGGCGAAAATGTCGGGTGGTGGGAGTCTGGGGTTTGAATATTCTCGTTTTCTGTTGGTGAGACTTCCCACATTGTGGCTGACTAGATGGACCCTCAATCTCTTCTCTGATCGTTATCTCGTTGCCTCCTAGCTCAACCAGTGCTTCTTTGCCTTCTCCATGTGTGACACACACCTACCTACACACCTGCACCTTACGTTGAGCAGGTGTGGGGAGCGTAATAAGAGCGTGAATGGTGGGTAGAGAGGTATAAATGTGTGTAACTGCAGGCGGCTGAGGGGCGGTGGGAGGGAGGGAGGTAGCCAGGCGCACTCACCTCAACTGTGCGTGTGTGTGCGGTGGTGCCACAGTGGAACGGGTCATCTTCGTCCATGTCCACTTCCCAACCCTTTATTAACCCTCAGTGACACTCCAGGCAACAACACTGTGTCACTGTGGACACTTTTCACTGACACACTGTGGCCATAAACACCTAGCCAATACCTGCAACACCTCCCACTGGCCAGCAACGTGGCAACAACATCATCAGCTGACTAGCCCAACCCTCCCTCCCCTCCCTCCTCACTCCACTCCCTCCCTCACTCACTCACTCACCACTCACCACTCACTCACTCACACACTCACACACTCACACACTCACTCACACACTCACTCACTCACTCACTCACTCACTCACTCACTCACTCACTCACTCACACACTCACACTCACACTCACACTCACACTCACACTCTCACTCTCACTCTCTCTCTCTCTCTCTCTCTCTCTCGTCCAAACTACAGTTTGCACAACCAGCTTAATACTCTCACCAATTTCCCTTCTTACCAACGTTGGCCTCACGAACCTGACCTGACTCCATATGACGACAGGACTTGGCTGTTAATGTGGGGTCAGGTCTGGACCTGACTCCATATGACGATAGGACTTGGCTCTTCATGTGGAGTCAGGTCCGGACCTGAGTCGATTTGATGAGTTTATAAGGTTTGGTTTAAGTCAATTTGAATAGGAGAGAGAGAGAGAGAGAGAGATGAAGGAGAGACGAGAGAGAGAGAGAGAGAGAGAGAGAGAGAGAGAGAGAGAGACAGAGAGAGACGAAGATAGATAGACAGATAGATAGATAGACAGATAGACAGATAGACAGATAGGACAGATAGATAGACAGATAGACAGACAGATAGACAGATAGACAGATAGATACAGATAGATAGACAGATAGATAGACAGATAGACAGACAGATAGACAGATAGACAGATAGATAGACAGATAGATAGATAGACAGATAGACAGATAGATAGACAGATAGACAGACAGACAGACAGAGGTTATTATTTAATATATATTAAGCAATATAATATTAAACAAAGAGAGAAATCATTTTGAAAATGTGTGACAGTGGAGCAGAAGGGGAGGGGGGGCGTGAGGAAGGTGTTCCTGCCTTAGCTGACATATATACATTTAGAGATGTGTGTAGCCCAATCCTTGGTGTATGTATGTATGTAGTGGTGTAAAGAAAGAGTGGAGTGAGTGAGGTAACTGTTGTGGATGGAGGAGGAGGAGGCATGGCTTGCGGCGTAGTATGGTGGGATTGGGGGGGGGGTGTCGCTGGGTGTATTAATTTGAGTGTAATTTGTGGAGATAGGTTATATAGTTGGAATTGTTGGCTTTATATAACAGAGGGGATCCAGGCCTTATGCACAATGTGTGGGGTTGTTATGTAGTGGTTGAGCGTAGTGTAGAGATGTGGGCGGGGGTTGGTGGGTGGGAGTGGGTGGGGTTTTTGAATTGTGTATTTGTTGGTGGGCGTAGTTGTGGGGGAAGGTGGGCGGGGCTGGGAGAAATGGGCGGGTAAAGGTGGCGAAAAATGTCGGTGGTGGAGTCTGGGGTTTGAATATTCTCGTTTTCTGTTGGTGAGACCTTCCCACATTGTGGCTGACTAGATGGACCCTCAATCTCTCTCTCCTGACTCGTTATCTCGTTGCTCCTCAGCTCAACAGTGCTTCTTTGCCTTCTCCATGTGTGACACACACCTACCTACACACCTGCACCTTACGTTGAGCAGGTGTGGGGAGCGTAATAAGAGCGTGAATGGTGGGTAGAGAGAGTATAATGTGTGTAACTGCAGGCGGCTGAGGGGCGGTGTGGAGGGAGGGAGGTAGCCAGGCGCACTCACCTCAACTGTGCGTGTGTGTGCGGTGGTGCCACAGTTGGACGGGTCATCTTCGTCCATGTCCACTCCCAACCCTTTATTAAACCCTCAGTGACACTCCAGGCAACAACACTGTGTCACTGTGGACACTTTTCACTGACACACTCGTGGCCAAGCATACACAAACACCTGCCAATACCTGCAACACATCCCACTGGCCAGCAACGTGGCAACAACATCATCAGCTGACAGCCCCAACCCTCCCTCCCTCCCTCCCTCACTCCCTCCCTCACTCCCTCCCTCACTCACTCACTCACTCACTCACTCACTCACTCACTCACACACTACACACTCACACACTCACTCACACACTCACTCACTCACTCACTCACTCACTCACTCACTCACTCACTCACTCACACACTCACACTCACACTCACACTCACACTCACACTCTCACTCTCTCTCTCTCTCTCTCTCTCTCTCGTCCAAACTACAGTTTGCACAACCAGCTTAATACTCTCACCAATTTCCCTTCTTACCCAACGTTGGCCTCACGAACCTGACCTGACTCCATATGACGACCAGGACTTGGCTGTTAATGTGGGGTCAGGTCTGGACCTGACTCCATATGACAGATAGGACTTGGCTCTTCATGTGGAGTCAGGTCCGGACCTGAGTCGATTTGATGAGTTTATAAGGTTTGGTTTAAGTCATTTGAATAGGAGAGAGAGAGAGAGAGAGATGAGAGAGAGACGAGAGAGAGAGAGGAGAGAGAGAGAGAGAGGAGAGAGACGAGAGAGAGACAGAGAGAGACAGAGATAGATAGACAGATAGATAGATAGACAGATAGACAGATAGACAGATTAGACAGATAGATAGACAGATAGACAGACAGATAGACAGATAGACAGATAGATACAGATAGATAGACAGATAGATAGACAGATAGACAGACAGATAGACAGATAGACAGATAGATAGGACAGATAGATAGATAGACAGATAGACAGATAGATAGACGATAGACAGACAGGACAGACAGAGGTTATTATTTAATATATATTAAGCAATATAATATTAAACAAAGAGAGAAATCATTTTGAAAATGTGTGACAGTTGGAGCAGAAGGGAGGGGGGGCGTGAAGGAAGGTGTTCCTGCCTTAGCTGACATATATACATTTAGAGATGTGTGTAGCCCAATCCTTGGTGTATGTATGTATGTAGTGGTGTAAAGAAAGAGTGGAGTGAGTGAGGTAACTGTTGTGGGATGGAGGAGGAGGAGGCATGGCTGGCGGCGTCTAGTATGGTGGGATTGGGGGGGTGGGTGTCGCTGGGTGTATTAATTTTGAGTGTAATTGTGGAGATAGGTTATATAGTTGGAATTGTTGGCTTTATATAACAGAGGGGATCCAGGCCTTATGCACAATGTGTGGGTTGTTATGTAGTGGTTGAGCGTAGTGTAGAGACGTGGGCGGGGGTTTGGTGGGTGGGAGTGGGTGGGGTTTTTGATTGTGTATTTGTTGGTGGGCGTAGTTGTGGGGGAAGGTGGGCGGGGCTGGGAGAAATGGGCGGGTAAAGGTGGCGAAAAATGTTCGGTGGTGGAGTCTGGGGTTTGAATATTCTCGTTTTCTGTTGGTGAGACTTCCCACATTGTGGCTGACTAGATGGACCCTCAATCTCTCTCTCCTGACTCGTTATATCTCGTTGCTCCTAGCTCAACACAGTGCTTCTTTGCCTTCTCCATGTGTGACACACACCTACCTTACACACCTGCACCTTACGTTTGAGCAGGTGTGGGGAGCGTAATAGAGCGTGAATGGTGGGTAGAGAGGTATAAATGTGTTGTAACTGCAGGCGGCTGAGGGCGGTGGGAGGGAGGGAGGTAGCCAGGCGCACTCCACCTCAACTGTGCGTGTGTGTGCGGTGGTGCACAGTGGACGGGTCATCTTCGTCCATGTCCACTCCCAACCCTTTATTAACCCTCAGTGACACTCCAGGCAACAAACACTGTGTCACTGTGGACACTTTTCACTGACACACTGTGGCCATAAAACACCTGCCAATACCTGCAACACCTCCCACTGGCCAGCAACGTGGCAACAACATCATCAGCTGACAGCCCCAACCCTCCCTCCCTCCCTCCCTCACTCCCTCCCTCACTCCCTCCCTCACTCACTCACTCACTCACTCACTCACTCACTCACTCACACACTCACACACTCACTCACAACACTCACTCACTCACTCACTCACTCACTCACTCACTCACTCACTCGACTCACACACTCACCACTCAACACTCACACTCACACTCACACTCTCACTCTCTTCTCTCTCTCTCTCTCTCTCGTCAAAACTACAGTTTGCACAACCAGCTTAATACTCTCACCAATTTCCCTTCTTACCAACGTTGGCCTCACGAACCTGACCTGACTCCATATGACGACCAGGACTTGGCTGTTAATGTGGGGTCAGGTCTGAGACCTGACTCCATATGACGATAGGACTTGGCTATTCATGTGGAGTCAGGTCCGGACCTGAGTCGATTTGATGAGTTTTATAAGGTTTGGTTTAAGTCATTTGAATAGGAGAGAGAGAGAGAGAGAGAGAAGGAGAGAGATGAGAGAGGAGAGAGAGAGAGAGAGAGAGAGAGAGGAGAGAGAGAGACAGAGAGAGACAGAGATAGATAGACAGCTAGATAGATAGACAGATAGACAGATAGACAGATAGACCAGAATAGATAGACAGATAGACAGACAGATAGCACAGATAGACAGATAGATACAGATAGATAGACAGATAGATAGACAGATAGACAGACAGATAGACAGATAGACAGATAGATAGACAGATAGATAGATAGACAGATAGACAGATAGATAGACAGATAGACAGACAGACAGACAGAGGTTATTATTTAATCATATATTAAGCAATATAATATTAAACAAAGAGAGAAATCATTTTGAAAATGTGTGACAGTTGGAGCAGAAGGGAGGGGGGCGTGAGGAAGGTGTTCCTGCCTTAGCTGACATATATACATTTAGAGATGTGTGTAGCCCAATCCTTGGTGTATGTATGTATGTAGTGGTGTAAAGAAAGAGTGGAGTGAGTGAGGTAACTGTTGTGGGATGGAGGAGGAGGAGGCATGGCTGGCGGCGTAGTATGGTGGGATTGGGGGGGGGGTGTCGCTGGGTGTATTAATTTGAGTGTAATTTGTGGAGATAGGTTATATAGTTGGAATTGTTGGCTTTATATAACAGAGGGGATCCAGGCCTTATGCACAATGTGTGGGTTGTATGTAGTGGTTGAGCGTAGTGTAGAGAGTGGGCGGGGGTTGGTGGGTGGGAGTGGTGGGGTTTTTGATTGTGTATTTGTTGGTGGCGTGTTGTGGGGAAGGTGGGCGGGCTGGGAGAAATGGGCAGGTAAAGGTGGCGAAAAAATGTCGGGTGGTGGAGTCTGGGTTTGAATATTCTCGTTTTCTGTTGGTGAGACTTCCCACATTGTGGCTGACTAGATGGACCCTCAATCTCTCTCTCCTGACTCGTATCTCGTTGCCTCCTAGCTCAACAGTGCTTCTTTGCCTTCTCCATGTGTGACACACACCTACCTACACACCTGCACCTTACGTTGAGGCAGGTGTGGGGAGCGTAATTAAGAGCGTGAATGGTGGGTAGAGAGGTATAAATGTGTGTAACTGCAGGCGGCTTGAGGGGCGGTGGGAGGGACGGGAGGTAGCCAGGCGCACTCACCTCAAACTGTGCGTGTGTGTGCGGTGGTGCCACAGTGGACGGGTCATCTTCGTCCATGTCCACTCCCAACCCTTTATTAACCCTCAGTGACACTCCAGGCAACAACACTGTGTCACTGTGGACACTTTTTCACTGACACACTGTGGCCATAAAACACCTGCCAATACCTGCAACACCTCCCACTGGCCAGCAACGTGGCAAAACATCATCAGCTGACAGCCCCACCCACCTCACCCACCCCCCTCCCTCCATCCCTCCCTCACTCCCTCCCTCCATCCCTCACTCACTCACTCACTCACTCACTCACTCACTCACTCCACTCCACTCACACACTCACACACTCACTCACCACACTCACTCACTCACTCACTCACTCACTCACTCACTCACTCACTCACACACTCACACTCACACTCACACTCACACTCTCACTCTCTCTCCTCTCTCTCTCTCTCGTCCAAACTACAGTTTGCACCAACCAGCTTAATACCTCTCACCAATTTCCCTTCCTTACCAACGTTGGCCTCACGAACTGACCTGACTCCATATGACGACAGGACTTGGCTGTTAATGTGGGGTCAGGTCGGACCTGACTCCATATGACGATAGGACTTGGCTCTTCATGTGGAGTCAGGTCCGGACCTGAGTCGATTTGATGAGTTTATAAGGTTTGGTTTTAAGTCATTTGAATAGGAGAGAGAGAGAGAGAGAGAGAGAGAGAGAGAGAGAGAGATGAGGAGAGAGAGAGAGGAGATGAGAGAGAGAAGAGACAGAGAGAGACAGAGATAGATAGACAGATAGGATAGATAGACAGATAGACAGATAGACAGATAGACAGATAGATAGACAGATAGACAGACAGATAGACAGATAGACAGATAGATACAGATAGATAGACAGATAGATAGACAGATAGACAGACAGATAGACCAGATAGACAGATAGATAGACAGATAGATAGATAGACAGATAGACAGATAGATAGACAGATAGACAGACAGACAGACAGAGGTTATTATTTAATATATATTAAGCAATATAATATTAACAAAGAGAGAAAATCATTTTGAAAATGTGTGACAGTTTGGAGCAGAAGGGAGGGGGGGCGTGAGGAAGGTGTTCTGCCTTAGCTGACATATATACATTTAGAGATGTGTGTAGCCCAATCCTTGGTGTATGTATGTATGTAGTGGTTGTAAAGAAAGAGTGGAGTGAGTGAGGTAACTGTTGTGGGATGGAGGAGGAGGAGGCATGGCTGGCGGCGTAGTATGGTGGGATTGGGGGGGGGGGTGTCGCTGGGGTGTATTAATTTGAGTGTAATTTGTGGAGATAGGTTATATAGTTGGAATTGTTGGCTTTATATAACAGAGGGGATCCAGGCCTTATGCACAATGTGTGGGTTTGTTATGTAGTGGTTGAGCGTAGTGTAAAGAGTGGGCGGGGGGTTGGTGGGTGGGAGTGGGTGGGGTTTTTGATGTGTATTGTTGGTGGGCGTAGTTGTGGGGGAAGGTGGGCGGGGCTGGGAGAAATGGGCGGGTAAAGGTGGCGAAAAATGTCGGGTGGTGGAGTCTGGGGTTTGAATATTCTCGTTTTCTGTTGGTGAGACTTCCCACATTGTGGCTGACTAGATGGACCCTCAATCTCTCTCTCCTGACTCGTTATCTCGTTGCTCCTAGCTCAACAGTGCTTCTTTGCCTTCTCCATGTGTGACACACACCTACCTACACACCTGCACCTTACGTTGAGCAGGTGTGGGGAGCGTAATAAGAGCGTGAATGGTGGGTAGAGACGGTATAAATGTGTGTAACTGCAGGCGGCTGAGGGGCGGTGGGAGGGAGGGAGGTACCCAGCAAACACAGAACGTTTGTGGACGTTTTAAATGGTTCCACAAAGGTAATACTGTAACATTTTGACATAAATACGTATATCTGACATTCTTAAAACCAAAGGATATAACTAAAAACATATATTCTTATGACACAGTTTTTTAAGATTTATGTAAAAATTTAAAAATAATAGTAAATGCTTATGGTATATAATGTTTTCATGCTTTATATTTAAGAATAATAATTTTCAGTCAACATTTAGTTTTTTTTTGTTTACTTTCTGTAAAGCTATCCAATTACGTTCTTATAACATAAATATAACATTTATATGACGTCAGTATAACGTTATTACACGACATCATTACGTTATTATGATGTTATATTAACGTATAATTCCTGTGTGAAAACCAGAATATATATTGAACTTTATGTTTTAACATTGTAAAGTTATCATAAAACTTGGATTAGACGGTAAGCATGCTTTACTTATGAAAATATACAAACAAATCAACAAAAACATTTTAACATAAAAACATAAACATAACATAAATTAATTGCATGCATGGGAGTTAACTGGAACTCTGTAATATTGCATACATGAATCCTTAAGGTACAAACCCAGTGTATTTACTCATACAGTTCTTTCCTAAATCTAAATTTTTCCAATTTTTACACTTTGTTTTCGAGTTCTGTCTTGTGTTGCTACTTTTAATACCCCCATTAATGTCCCCTTTGTTATGTCCATTCATCCATTGTGCACCTCTCTACCATATATCACTCCTAATTCTTTGCTTTTCTAGAGAATGTAATATAAGCTTTGACAATCTTTCTTCATATGACAGGTTAACAGGTAGAACAAAGGATTACCATTTATATATGGATAACCATTATAAGTCGGTTTGAATGAGTGAATTGCTGCTTGAAGATAGGTATATACACGTGTGGTACTATCAGATTGCATCGTGGTGAGCCTAAAACCCTTCAGATCCAAGCAAAGGGTAAAATGCCAGCAGATACAATTGCGAACACTTGATACCAAAATGAAAGACATATGACGAGAATTGAGGTAACCAAAGTGAAAAGTGGTGTTCACATTACATTGCACTAGAGTGCCTCCCAGGTTACTTTCTCTCACTTTCTCTGTTTTGTGTGGATGGTCCGCCTGTGCTTTCATCACGTCAGCGGGTGGAGCACGCTGCTGTTTTTGACATTTTCATGCATAAATTCCGGTTGGAAATTCTATTGCGAACACATTGATACCAAAATGAAAGACCTAGGATGACAATTGAGGTGACCAGAATGAAAAGAGTGTATACATTTTATCGCTCTTGTGCGCTCCCTGGTAACACGCTCTCGCTTTCTCTGTTTGTTGCGGATGGTAAGCCGGGCTTTTGGAGTTTATATGCCTTTAGTCCTGTAGAGAATTCTATTGCGAACACATTGATGCTAAATTGAAAAACCTAGGATGAGAATGAGGTAACAAAGTTGAAAAGGGTATACACTTTTCAGTATTATCACGCTCAGCTTTCTTTTTCTGGTACCCTTGGCCTACATTCATCTTGTCGGCGGGTGGAGCGCGCTGCTGTCTTTGACATTATATGCACATAGTTCTGTTGGGAATTCTATTGCGAACGCATTGATACCAAAATGAAAGACATAGGACGAGAATTAAGGTGACAAAGTTGAAAAGAGTATACACTTTTCAGTATTTCCGCACACTACCAGGGAATGTCCAAAAAAAAATGGAGAGAGTGGAGGGGTAACTTGCTCAAAACGCGAAATTGTTTGGGGAGATTAACTTTCGTTCAATACTATTATGCAAGAGGAGCGACACATCTATGGTTCATCCAATAAAATCAGCAGACTTCTAGATGTTACTACTGCTCGGCTTAGACTCGGTTACAAGTATTCTGGGAATTCTCATTATCTGCCGATGTAGACCTGACCAAATTGTTAACTGTCAACAAAATTATTCGCACACCCTCCGTCACTATGTGATAGTGAATTCAGAGACAATTTTATAACCAATGTACCAACGATGTGTCAATATTTCATTCAAAATTATCTGGTACCAGAAATTTAGCCAAATATCCCCAGTTTGCTAACTGTAAGTAGTAACAAAGTGATTGTAACCTATCCACCGCTGCCCACTGGATGGGGGGCGGTGTGCAGGACAAACATATCAATTGTGACACTAGCTCTCCACATATGTCAGTTGCTAATTAGAAACTGTACTTGTGATCGATCTCGAACCCATTGTTGATGTGACGACTTATACTGAATTTTGTAACTAGCTCATCAAGATTGTACCTTGCTTAGCTAAATGAATTGTGGGGTTTCAGTCCCTGAGCCCATTATGTGCCTCTGCAACCCTTTCCACTACCGCCCACAAGATGGGTATGGGATGCATAATAAATGAACTAAACTAACTTTAAGGCATCCTGAAGAAAGCTTGGAGGGTTTGAAAAATTGCAGAACGAAGCCGTGAGGATAATCCTTGGGTGCCCTCGTACACAAAGATACTTAATATGAGAAAGGACTTAATATTCCGAGCGTTGTTTATCGTGTTACTGAAAAATAACTGTCAAATTGGTATAAAAATGCTTAGGCTAGCTCATCCTAAACCCTTGCACAGAAGCCCTCCAGAATTTCTTTATTGAATGTTGAAAAACCCTCAAGTTGACTATTTCCGTAACAGCATGCACTCCTGTATTGCTAATCCCCACAATCACCAAGCCCACCCGAGTCACTCAAACATCTGCCACTACCCTGGATCACCTTTGGACTAATATAACAGCTCCCCTTACATCTGGGGTAATTTATGACAGAACAACTGACCACTATCCTACTTTCCTCATAGCAAACATTGACACATCACCACCAGAAACCAAAAAACTTTCATTCAGGCTACATAGTGAATCAGCTTTAGGCAATCTCTCTAATGCACTTCACAATATTAACTGGGAATCTGAATTTAATAATTCACAGGATATAAACTCATCAACTAACCTCTTTCTCTACAAAACTCTAAGCCTCTACAACACTCACTGTCCCCTCCTTACCAAACAAGTAACTGATAAAAGAAAAAATAACCCGTGGCTCACAAGTGGCATAATTAAATCAATCAACAAAAAACATGAATACGAAAAGAAATTTAGGAGTGGCCTAATTCCAATGGAAGTAGTTAAAAGGTACTCGTCAGTGCTTACCAGTATCATAAGAAAAGCAAAACTTTCATATTATGAGACTAGATTCAAAGAAGCAAAAGGCAACATGAAAAGCACATGGAATACCATCTCTAACATCCTGGGAACTAAACAACACTCCCACAACCAGATAACACTCTCTAAGGATGGCCTTACACTGTCATCTGACTTAGAAATGGCGAATGAATTTAATAGCTTCTTTTCATCGATTGGTGCTAACCTTGCAAGTAAAATCCCACAGACTCAGACACATATCAACACATATCTCTCAGGCAGCTATCCAAACTCTCTTCTCCTCTCACCAGTCAGCCCGTCAGATGTTGTGTCCATCATACATTCACTAAAAACCAAAGCTGGGAACATCAGTGAAATCCCATCCATTGTATACAAGAGCGCCTCCCATATGCCCTTGCACCACCTATAGCTCTGCTGTTCAACAAATCCCTTGAGTGTCATACATTCCCTGATATCCTTAAAAAGCAAGAGTAACGCCAGTTCATAAAGGAGCTAGTGGATTATGTTGCATCTCTGCTTGCCTTGATGACTGAAAGAAAGCTTAAAGGGCTTGAAAACTTGCAGAACGAAGCCTTGAAGATAATCCTTGGATGTCCCTAGTACCACAAAGATACTTAACATGAGGAAGGAACTTAATATTAACTTAATAATAGAATATGAGTGCATATTCTACTGCATTACTATTTGTAATGATCCTCATATTGTGCTTCAGTAATCCAATGTATAACCCTGAGATGTTTTCCTAATTGTACTTAGGATTCCTTGTTCATTATTGTGTATTGTTCTGATCTGCTTTTGTGTCAAATTCTTGCATCGTACCTGTAAACAATTTTTTGACAATTTTACTGTAATTATCCTACTTAAAATCATCTGTACTTGTAAAGTAAAGCTGTAATGTACCTGTTAAACACTTTTTATCAATTTTACATTTAATTATTTCTCTAAAACTCTGTTTAAGAATTTGCTCAAAGATTAGTTTAAGGACTTGCCCGAAACTCTATATATGCAAGCTAGTGGTTTTACAAGATTATAATTCTAACTTAAGCTCTATGTTGTGTCTTAACCCCCCAATGTACGTTCTTGTATATATATAAATAAATAAAATAAATAAATAACGAGGGATCGAGGCATTAATGCGCAGTACGTGCTTCCCTCATCTGTGACGTCACAGCGCCATCTGACGACAGCATAAACACAGGCGGCCATTTTATGTTCCACCAAGATTAAAAAAAAAAAATAATTTTGCCCCGAGGGGCGAGTTTATTGGGCAGCGCCCAATGTGTTCGCAATAGAATGTTCTACAAGAACATGTATAAAATAAGTGACACAGAGATTATTGATGTGTGTATTTGTGTGGGTGATTATAAATATGCATGTGTATGTATATATGTATACGTATATATATATATATATATATGTACATGTATGTATGAGAGTGTGTACATGTATATATAACATTAATAATTTTGTAACTAGCGTCAAAAATTGTTATTTGCTTAGCTAAACAAACTAGAGAGTTCAGTTCCTGAACCCATTATGTGCCTCTGTAATCCTTTACACCACCGCCCACGGGATGGGTATGGGGTGCATAATAAAGAAAGATATTGAAATAATAAGGGTATGAAATGTATCAACATAAAACATTAATGTTAATGGCCATCAGGTAAAATCAGGTTATTATTTGTAAAGAATTTAAATGAGTTAAACTAAATACGAACTTAATATGTTTTGCTAACGCAAAAATATATTCCCGAGGTATTGTAATTGCAAATAAATATTTAATACAATTATTTGTATCATTTTTTTTATTTTAGATTTCCGTATTGCTTGATAATATATAATAGCGTTTAGATAATGCTAGCGCTGGACATTCTTTAGGCTCGTTGCATGTTGTGGTAGTCGCCGCCATTTTAAAACCGTGTCGAGAGGGACGGCTGCTGGCTTATCCACAAAATCCTGCTGCATCTTCAATAGTTAAGGTAACTGTTTTCTTTTATTTGCTCTTAGACATGTGTAGTATATATATAAGCTTGTGGTGGTAGGCTGGATGGTGTGTTGATGGCCCTGGAGGCGTGTTGATGGCCTGGAGGCGTGTTGATGGCCCTGGCTGGATGGTGTGTTGATGGTGGTGTTGTGTTGATGGCCCTGGAGGTGTGTTGATGGTGGTGTTGTGTTGATGGCCCTGGAGGTGTGTTGATGGTGGTGTTGTGTTGATGGCCCTGGAGGTGTGTGTTGATGGCCTGGCTGGAGGTGTGTTGATGGTGGTGTTGTGTTGATGGCCCTGGAGGTGTGTTGATGGTGGTGTTGTGTTGATGGCCCTGGAGGTGTGTTGATGGTGGTGTTGTGTTGATGGCCCTGGAGGTGTGTTGATGGTGGTGTTGTGTTGATGGCCCTGGAGGTGTGTTGATGGTGGTGTTGTGTTGATGGCCCTGGAGGTGTGTTGATGGTGGTGTTGTGTTGATGGCCCTGGAGGTGTGTTGATGGTGGTGTTGTGTTGATGGCCCTGGAGGTGTGTTGATGGTGGTGTTGTGTTGATGGCCCTGGAGGTGTGTTGATGGTGGTGTTGTGTTGATGGCCCTGGAGGTGTGTTGATGGTGGTGTTGTGTTGATGGCCCTGGAGGCGTGTTGATGGCCCTGGAGGTGTGTTGGTGGCCCTAGCTGGAGGTGTGTTGATGGCCCTATATATTATATTAGGAATATCAGAGGTCCCAGGACAATTATTGTGCATGTGTAGTATGTATATTTATGTAGTATATTTGGCATATTTAATGGCATTTAGTTAAGGCCACTTAGTGGCATGTCTCTGCACCGTTTCCAGTTTGTTGATATGCTTTCTAAGATATGGGCACCATACAACTGCTGCATACTCCAACTTTGGTGTAACAAAAATTGTGAACAATTTCAAAATTTTCAAAATTTCAATTTCAAAATTTCAAAAAATGCATTTTTATATCATTAGTATTGAATAATAATAATGCAAATAATTGACTTATAAATGATGTACAATTAATTGGTAGGTGATATTATATTATTAATATTTTTTCATTCTTGCAAAGCCTTAACAAAGCCATTAACATGTTAATATAAACTTGATCACCTTCCACTTATTTCTCATGTGCTACCTACATGTACAAAACCTTATTCCTAAATGCATATTTTGTTCTGAAGCTTGTCCTTTATATGTTGTGTATCACCATCTCTGGAGAGTTTTATCTGATTGATGTATAAATTACTTTTAATTTTACAGAATATTATTGTTATACTGAATTTATTATTATATAAATAACTTAATTTTACAGAATCATCTATCAACGCACATCCACAAGTTGAGGAGGAGGATGTGACCTTCCAGATTTCTCAAGTACTGAAACATAGACCAAACAGGCCTGGTGGATCTAGGTACAAGGTAAAATAATTTAAATTTTTTTTTTTTTTTCCTAATTGTCCGATATATATATATATATATATATATATATATATATATATATATATATATATATATGTCGTACCTAGTAGCCAGAACGCACTTCTCAGCCTACTATGCAAGGCCAAATTTGCCTAATAAGCCAAGTTTTCCTGAATTAATATATTTTCTATAATTTTTTTCTTATGAAATGATAAAGCTACCCATTTCATTATGTATGAGGTTAATGTTTTTTTATTGGAGTTAAAATTAACGTAGATATATGACCGAACCTAACCAACCCTACCTAACCTAACCTAACCTATCTTTATAGGTTAGGTTAGGTTAGGTAGTAGAGAAAGTTAGGTTAGGTTAGGTAGGTAGTCGAAAAACAATTAATTCATGAAAACTTGGCTTATTAGGCAAATCGGGCCTTGCATAGTAGGCTGAGAAGCGAGTTCTGGCTACTAGGTACGACATATATATATATATATATATATATATATATATATATATATATATATATATATATATATATATATATATATATATATAGTGTGTGTGTGTGTGTCGTACCTAGTAGCCAGAACGCACATCTCAGCCTACTATACAAGGCCCGGTTTTCCTAATAAGCCAAGTTTTCATGAATTAATGTTTTTTCGACTACCTAACCTAACATTTTCAGCTACCTAACCTAACCTATAAAGATAGTTTAGGTAGGGTTGGTTAGGTTCGGTCATATATCTATATTAATTTTAACTCCAATAAAAAAAGAATTGACCTCATACATAATGAAATGGATAGCTTTATCATTTCATAAGAAAAAAAATAGAGAAAATATATTAATTAATGAAAACTTGGCTTATTAGGCAAATCGGGCCTTGCATAGTAGGCTGAAAAGTGCATTCTGGCTACTAGGTACGACATATATATATATATATATATATATATATATAGTTATAGTTAGTGTGTGTGTAAATACCTAAGTGTAGTTACAGGATGAGACCGTCTTCCCAGCACTCTTTGTCATATAACGCTTTGAAACTACTGACAGTCTTGGCCTCCACCACCTTCTCACCTAACTTGTTCCAACCGTCTACCACGCTATTTGCGAAAGTGAATTTTCTTATATTTCTTTAGCATCTGTGTTAAGCTAGTTTCAATCTATGACCTCCTGTTCTTGAAGTTCCAGGTCTCAGGAAATCTTCGCTGTCGATTTTATCAATTCCTGATACTATTTTGTATGTAGTGATCATATCACCTCTTTCTTCTGTCTTTTAGTTTTGGCATATTTAATGCCTCTAACCTCTCCTCGTAGCTCTTGCCCTTCAGTTCTGGGAGCCACTTAGTAGCATGTCTTTGCACCTTTTCCAGTTTGTTGATGTGCTTCTTAAGATATGGGCCAACTTCTGTTGTTGGGCACCACACAACAGCTGCATATTCTAGCTTTGGCGTAACAAAAGTCATGAA
>NW_027189886.1:37500-47500 GCF_040958095.1 Procambarus clarkii
ACTCACTCACTCACTCACACACTCACACTCACACTCACACTCACACTCTCACTCTCTCTCTCTCTCTCTCTCTCTCTCGTCCAAACTACAGTTTGCACAACCAGCTTAATACTCTCACCAATTTCCCTTCTTACCAACGTTGGCCTCACGAACCTGACCTGACTCCATATGACGACAGGACTTGGCTGTTAATGGGGTCAGGTCTGGACCTGACTCCATATGACGATAGGACTTGGTCTTCATGTGGAGTCAGGTCCGGACCTGAGTCGATTTGATGAGTTTATAAGGTTTGGTTTAAGTCATTTGAATAGGAGAGAGAGAGAGAGAGAGAGAGAGGAGAGAGAGAGAGAGAGAGAGAGAGAGAGAGAGAGAGAGAGAGAGAGAGAGACAGAGAGAGACAGAGATAGATAGACAGATAGATAGATAGACAGATAGATAGACAGATAGACAGATAGACAGATAGACAGATAGATAGACAGATAGACAGACAGATAGACAGATAGACAGATAGATACAGATAGATAGACAGATAGATAGACAGATAGACAGACAGATAGACGATAGACAGATAGATAGACAGATAGATAGATAGACAGATAGACAGATAGATAGACAGATAGACAGACAGACAGACAGAGGTTATTATTTAATATATATTAAGCAATAATATTAAACAAAGAGAGAAATCATTTGAAAATGTGTGACAGTTGGAGCAGAAGGGAGGGGGGCGTGAGGAAGGTGTTCCTGCCTTAGCTGACATATATACATTTAGGAGATGTGTGTAGCCCAATCCTTGGTGTATGTATGTATGTAGTGGTGTAAAGAAAGAGTGGAGTGAGTGAGGTAACTGTTGTGGGATGGAGGAGGAGGAGGCATGGCGGCGGCGTAGTATGGTGGGATTGGGGGGGGGGTGTCGCTGGGTGTATTAATTTGAGTGTAATTTGTGGAGATAGGTTATATAGTTGAATTGTTGGCTTTATATAACAGAGGGGATCCAGGCCTTATGCACAATGTGTGGGTTGTTATGTAGTGGTTGAGCGTAGTGTAAAGAGTGGGCGGGGGTTGGTGGGTGGGAGTGGGTGGGGTTTTGATTGTGTATTTGTTGGTGGGCGTAGTTGTGGGGGAAGGGGGCGGGGCTGGGAGAAATGGGCGGGTAAAGGTGGCGAAAAATGTCGGGTGGTGGAGTCTGGGGTTTGAATATTCTCGTTTTCTGTTGGTGAGACTTCCCACATTGTGCTGACTAGATGGACCCTCAATCTCTCTCTCCTGACTCGTTATCTCGTTGCTCCTAGCTCAACAGTGCTTCTTTGCCTTCTCCATGTGTGACACACACCTACCTACACACCTGCCACCTTACGTTGAGCAGGTGTGGGGAGCGTAATAAGAGCGTGAATGGTGGGTAGAGAGGTATAAATGTGTGTAACTGCAGGCGGCTGAGGGGCGGTGGGAGGGAGGGAGGTAGCCAGGCGCACTCACCTCAACTGTGCGTGTGTGTGCGGTGGTGCACAGTGGACGGGTCATCTTCGTCCATGTCCACTCCCAACCCTTTATTAACCCTCAGTGACACTCCAGGCAACAACACTGTGTCACTGTGGACACTTTTCACTGACACACTGTGGCCATAAAACACCTGCCAATACCTGCAACACCTCCCACTGGCCAGCAACGTGGCAACAACATCATCAGCTGACAGCCCCAACCCTCCCTCCCTCCCTCCCTCCTCACTCCCTCCCTCCATCCCTCCCTCACTCACTCACTCACTCACTCACTCACTCACTCACTCACACACTCACACACTCACACACTCACTCACACACTCACTCACTCACTCACTCACTCACTCACTCACTCACTCACTCACACACTCACACTCACACTCACACTCACACTCACACTCACACTCTCATCTCTCTCTCTCTCTCTCTCGTCCAAACTACAGTTTGCACAACCAGCTTAATACTCTCACCAATTTCCCTTCTTACCAACGTGGCCTCACGAACCTGACCTGACTCCATATGACGACAGGACTTGGCTGTTAATGTGGGGTCAGGTCTGGACCTGACTCCATATGACGATAGGACTTGGCTCTTCATGTGGAGTCAGGTCCGGACCTGAGTCGATTTGATGAGTTTATAAGGTTTGGTTTAAGTCATTTGAATAGGAGAGAGAGAGAGAGAGAGAGAGAGAGAGAGAGAGAGAGAGAGAGAGAGAGAGAGAGAGACAGAGAGAGACAGAGAAGACAGAGATAGATAGACAGATAGATAGATAGACAGATAGATAGACAGATAGACAGATAGACAGATAGATAGACAGATAGACAGACAGATAGACAGATAGACAGATAGATACAGATAGATAGACAGATAGATAGACAGATAGACAGACAGATAGACAGATAGATAGACAGATAGATAGATAGACAGATAGACAGATAGATAGACAGATAGACAGACAGACAGACAGAGGTTATTATTTAATATATATTAAGCAATATAATATTAAACAAAAGAGAGAAATCATTTGAAAATGTGTGACAGTTGGAGCAGAAGGGAGGGGGCGTGAGGAAGGTGTTCCTGCCTTAGCTGACATATATACATTTAGAGATGTGTGTAGCCCAATCCTTGGTGTATGTATGTATGTAGTGGTGTAAAGAAAGAGTGGAGTGAGTGAGGTAACTGTTGTGGGATGGAGGAGGAGGAGGCATGGCTGGCGGCGTAGTATGGTGGGATTGGGGGGGGGGTGTCGCTGGGTGTATTAATTTGAGTGTAATTCGTGGAGATAGGTTATATAGTTGGAATTGTTGGCTTTATATAACAGAGGGGATCCAGGCCTTATGCACAATGTGTGGGTGTTATGTAGTGGTTGAGCGTAGTGTAGAGAGTGGGCGGGGGTTGGTGGGTGGGAGGGGGGGTTTTTGATTGTGTATTTGTTGGTGGGCGTAGTTGTGGGGGAAGGTGGGCGGGGCTGGGAGAAATGGGCGGGTAAAGGTGGCGAAAAATGTCGGGTGGTGGAGTCTGGGGTTTGAATATTCTCGTTTCTGTTGGTGAGACTTCCCACATTGTGGCTGACTAGATGGACCCTCAATCTCTCTCTCCTGACTCTTATCTCGTTGCTCCTAGCTCAACAGTGCTTCTTTGCCTTCTCCATGTGTGACACACACCTACCTACACACCTGCACCTTACGTTGAGCAGGTGTGGGGAGCGTAATAAGAGCGTGAATGGTGGGTAGAGAGGTATAAATGTGTGTAACTGCAGGCGGCTGAGGGGCGGTGGGAGGGAGGGAGGTAGCCAGGCGCACTCACCTCAACTGTGCGTGTGTGTGCGGTGGTGCCACAGTGGACGGGTCTTCGTCCATGTCCACTCCCAACCCTTTATTAACCCTCAGTGACACTCCAGGCAACAACACTGTGTCACTGTGGACACTTTTCACTGACACACTGTGGCCATAAAACACCTGCCAATACCTGCAACACCTCCCACTGGCCAGCAACGTGGCAACAACATCATCAGCTGACAGCCCCACCCACCCACCCACCCCCCTCCCTCCCTCCCTCCCTCACTCCCTCCCTCCATCCCTCCCTCACTCACTCACTCACTCACTCACTCACTCACACACTCACACACTCACACACTCACTCACACACTCACTCACTCACTCACTCACTCACTCACTCACTCACTCACTCACTCACTCACTCACACACTCACACTCACACTCACACTCACACTCACACTCTCTCTCTCTCTCTTCGTCCAAACTACAGTTTGCACAACCAGCTTAATACTCTCACCAATTTCCCTTCTTACCAACGTTGGCCTCACGAACCTGACCTGACTCCATATGACGACAGGACTTGGCTGTTAATGTGGGGTCAGGTCTGGACCTGACTCCATATGACGATAGGACTTGGCTCTTCATGTGGAGTCAGGTCCGGACCTGAGTCGATTTGATGAGTTATAAGGTTTGGTTTAAGTCATTTGAATAGGAGAGAGAGAGAGAGAGAGAGAGAGAGAGAGAGAGAGAGAGAGAGAGAGAGAGAGAGAGACAGAGAGAGACAGAGAGAGACAGAGATAGATAGACAGATAGATAGATAGACAGATAGATAGACAGATAGACAGATAGACAGATAGATAGACAGATAGACAGACAGATAGACAGATAGACAGATAGATACAGATAGATAGACAGATAGATAGACAGATAGACAGACAGATAGACAGATAGATAGACAGATAGATAGATAGACAGATAGACAGATAGATAGACAGATAGACAGACAGACAGACAGAGGTTATTATTTAATATATATTAAGCAATATAATATTAAACAAAGAGAGAAATCATTTTGAAAATGTGTGACAGTTGGAGCAGAAGGGAGGGGGGCGTGGAGGAAGGTGTTCCTGCCTTAGCTGACATATATACATTAGAGATGTGTGTAGCCCAATCCTTGGTGTATGTATGTATGTAGTGGTGTAAAGAAAGAGTGGAGTGAGTGAGGTAACTGTTGTGGGATGGAGGAGGAGGAGGCATGGCTGGCGGCGTAGTATGGTGGGATTGGGGGGGGGTGTCGCTGGGTGTATTAATTTGAGTGTAATTTGTGGAGATAGGTTATATAGTTGGAATTGTTGGCTTTATATAACAGAGGGGATCCAGGCCTTATGCACAATGTGTGGGTTGTTATGTAGTGGTTGAGCGTAGTGTAGAGAGTGGGCGGGGGTTGGTGGGTGGGAGTGGGTGGGGTTTTTGATTGTGTATTTGTTGGTGGGCGTAGTTGTGGGGGAAGGTGGGCGGGGCTGGGAGAAATGGGCGGGTAAAGGTGGCGAAAAATGTCGGGTGGTGGAGTCTGGGGTTTGAATATTCTCGTTTTCTGTTGGTGAGACTTCCCACATTGTGGCTGACTAGATGGACCCTCAATCTCTCTCTCCTGACTCGTTATCTCGTTGCTCCTAGCTCAACAGTGCTTCTTTGCCTTCTCCATGTGTGACACACACCTACCTACACACCTGCACCTTACGTTGAGCAGGTGTGGGGAGCGTAATAAGAGCGTGAATGGTGGGTAGAGAGGTATAAATGTGTGTAACTGCAGGCGGCTGAGGGGCGGTGGGAGGGAGGGAGGTAGCCAGGCGCACTCACCTCAACTGTGCGTGTGTGTGCGGTGGTGCCACAGTGGACGGGTCATCTTCGTCCATGTCCACTCCCAACCCTTTATTAACCCTCAGTGACACTCCAGGCAACAACACTGTGTCACTGTGGACACTTTTCACTGACACACTGTGGCCATAAAACACCTGCCAATACCTGCAACACCTCCCACTGGCCAGCAACGTGGCAACAACATCATCAGCTGACAGCCCCACCCACCCACCCTCCCTCCCTCCCTCACTCCCTCCCTCCATCCCTCTCACTCACTCACTCACTCACTCACTCACTCACTCACTCACACACTCACACACTCACACACTCACTCACACTCACTCACTCACTCACTCACTCACTCACTCACTCACTCACTCACTCACTCACTCACACTCACACTCACACTCACACTCACACTCTCACTCTCTCTCTCTCTCTCTCTCTCTCTCGTCCAAACTACAGTTTGCACAACCAGCTTAATACTCTCACCAATTTCCCTTCTTACCAACGTTGGCCTCACGAACCTGACCTGACTCCATATGACGACAGGACTTGGCTGTTAATGTGGGGTCAGGTCTGGACCTGACTCCATATGACGATAGGACTTGGCTCTTCATGTGGAGTCAGGTCCGGACCTGAGTCGATTTGATGAGTTTATAAGGTTTGGTTTAAGTCATTTGAATAGGAGAGAGAGAGAGAGAGAGAGAGAGAGAGAGAGAGAGAGAGAGAGAGAGAGAGAGAGAGAGAGAGACAGAGAGAGACAGAGATAGATAGACAGATAGATAGATAGACAGATAGACAGATAGACAGATAGACAGATAGATAGACAGATAGACAGACAGATAGACAGATAGACAGATAGACAGATAGATAGACAGATAGATAGACAGATAGACAGACAGATAGACAGATAGACAGATAGATAGACAGATAGATAGATAGACAGATAGACAGATAGATAGACAGATAGACAGACAGACAGACAGAGGTTATTATTTAATATATATTAAGCAATATAATATTAAACAAAGAGAGAAATCATTTTGAAAATGTGTGACAGTTGGAGCAGAAGGGAGGGGGGCGTGAGGAAGGTGTTCCTGCCTTAGCTGACATATATACATTTAGAGATGTGTGTAGCCCAATCCTTGGTGTATGTATGTATGTAGTGGTGTAAAGAAAGAGTGGAGTGAGTGAGGTAACTGTTGTGGGATGGAGGAGGAGGAGGCATGGCTGGCGGCGTAGTATGGTGGGATTGGGGGGGGGTGTCGCTGGGTGTATTAATTTGAGTGTAATTTGTGGAGATAGGTTATATAGTTGGAATTGTTGGCTTTATATAACAGAGGGGATCCAGGCCTTATGCACAATGTGTGGGTTGTTATGTAGTGGTTGAGCGTAGTGTAGAGAGTGGGCGGGGGTTGGTGGGTGGGAGTGGGTGGGGTTTTTGATTGTGTATTTGTTGGTGGGCGTAGTTGTGGGGGAAGGTGGGCGGGGCTGGGAGAAATGGGCGGGTAAAGGTGGCGAAAAATGTCGGGTGGTGGAGTCTGGGGTTTGAATATTCTCGTTTTCTGTTGGTGAGACTTCCCACATTGTGGCTGACTAGATGGACCCTCAATCTCTCTCTCCTGACTCGTTATCTCGTTGCTCCTAGCTCAACAGTGCTTCTTTGCCTTCTCCATGTGTGACACACACCTACCTACACACCTGCACCTTACGTTGAGCAGGTGTGGGGAGCGTAATAAGAGCGTGAATGGTGGGTAGAGAGGTATAAATGTGTGTAACTGCAGGCGGCTGAGGGGCGGTGGGAGGGAGGGAGGTAGCCAGGCGCACTCACCTCAACTGTGCGTGTGTGTGCGGTGGTGCCACAGTGGACGGGTCATCTTCGTCCATGTCCACTCCCAACCCTTTATTAACCCTCAGTGACACTCCAGGCAACAACACTGTGTCACTGTGGACACTTTTCACTGACACACTGTGGCCATAAAACACCTGCCAATACCTGCAACACCTCCCACTGGCCAGCAACGTGGCAACAACATCATCAGCTGACAGCCCCACCCACCCACCCTCCCTCCCTCCCTCACTCCCTCCCTCCTCACTCACTCACTCACTCACTCACTCACTCACTCACACACTCACACACTCACACACTCACTCACACACTCACTCACTCACTCACTCACTCACTCACTCACTCACTCACACTCACTCACACACTCACACTCACACTCACACTCACACTCACACTCTCACTCTCTCTCTCTCTCTCTCTCTCTCTCTCTCGTCCAAACTACAGTTTGCACAACCAGCTTAATACTCTCACCAATTTCCCTTCTTACCAACGTTGGCCTCACGAACCTGACCTGACTCCATATGACGACAGGACTTGGCTGTTAATGTGGGGTCAGGTCTGGACCTGACTCCATATGACGATAGGACTTGGCTCTTCATGTGGAGTCAGGTCCGGACCTGAGTCGATTTGATGAGTTTATAAGGTTTGGTTTAAGTCATTTGAATAGGAGAGAGAGAGAGAGAGAGAGAGAGAGAGAGAGAGAGAGAGAGAGAGAGAGAGAGAGAGAGAGAGACAGAGAGAGACAGAGATAGATAGACAGATAGATAGATAGACAGATAGACAGATAGACAGATAGACAGATAGATAGACAGATAGACAGACAGATAGACAGATAGACAGATAGATACAGATAGATAGACAGATAGATAGACAGATAGACAGACAGATAGACAGATAGACAGATAGATAGACAGATAGATAGATAGACAGATAGACAGATAGATAGACAGATAGACAGACAGACAGACAGAGGTTATTATTTAATATATATTAAGCAATATAATATTAAACAAAGAGAGAAATCATTTTGAAAATGTGTGACAGTTGGAGCAGAAGGGAGGGGGGCGTGAGGAAGGTGTTCCTGCCTTAGCTGACATATATACATTTAGAGATGTGTGTAGCCCAATCCTTGGTGTATGTATGTATGTAGTGGTGTAAAGAAAGAGTGGAGTGAGTGAGGTAACTGTTGTGGGATGGAGGAGGAGGAGGCATGGCTGGCGGCGTAGTATGGTGGGATTGGGGGGGGGTGTCGCTGGGTGTATTAATTTGAGTGTAATTTGTGGAGATAGGTTATATAGTTGGAATTGTTGGCTTTATATAACAGAGGGGATCCAGGCCTTATGCACAATGTGTGGGTTGTTATGTAGTGGTTGAGCGTAGTGTAGAGAGTGGGCGGGGGTTGGTGGGTGGGAGTGGGTGGGGTTTTTGATTGTGTATTTGTTGGTGGGCGTAGTTGTGGGGGAAGGTGGGCGGGGCTGGGAGAAATGGGCGGGTAAAGGTGGCGAAAAATGTCGGGTGGTGGAGTCTGGGGTTTGAATATTCTCGTTTTCTGTTGGTGAGACTTCCCACATTGTGGCTGACTAGATGGACCCTCAATCTCTCTCTCCTGACTCGTTATCTCGTTGCTCCTAGCTCAACAGTGCTTCTTTGCCTTCTCCATGTGTGACACACACCTACCTACACACCTGCACCTTACGTTGAGCAGGTGTGGGGAGCGTAATAAGAGCGTGAATGGTGGGTAGAGAGGTATAAATGTGTGTAACTGCAGGCGGCTGAGGGGCGGTGGGAGGGAGGGAGGTAGCCAGGCGCACTCACCTCAACTGTGCGTGTGTGTGCGGTGGTGCCACAGTGGACGGGTCATCTTCGTCCATGTCCACTCCCAACCCTTTATTAACCCTCAGTGACACTCCAGGCAACAACACTGTGTCACTGTGGACACTTTTCACTGACACACTGTGGCCATAAAACACCTGCCAATACCTGCAACACCTCCCACTGGCCAGCAACGTGGCAACAACATCATCAGCTGACAGCCCCACCCACCCTCCCTCCCTCCCTCACTCCCTCCCTCCTCCCTCCCTCACTCACTCACTCACTCACTCACTCACTCACTCACTCACACACTCACACACTCACACACTCACTCACACACTCACTCACTCACTCACTCACTCACTCACTCACTCACTCACTCACTCACACACTCACACTCACACTCACACTCACACTCACACTCTCACTCTCTCTCTCTCTCTCTCTCTCTCTCGTCCAAACTACAGTTTGCACAACCAGCTTAATACTCTCACCAATTTCCCTTCTTACCAACGTTGGCCTCACGAACCTGACCTGACTCCATATGACGACAGGACTTGGCTGTTAATGTGGGGTCAGGTCTGGACCTGACTCCATATGACGATAGGACTTGGCTCTTCATGTGGAGTCAGGTCCGGACCTGAGTCGATTTGATGAGTTTATAAGGTTTGGTTTAAGTCATTTGAATAGGAGAGAGAGAGAGAGAGAGAGAGAGAGAGAGAGAGAGAGAGAGAGAGAGAGAGAGAGAGAGAGAGACAGAGAGAGACAGAGATAGATAGACAGATAGATAGATAGACAGATAGACAGATAGACAGATAGACAGATAGATAGACAGATAGACAGACAGATAGACAGATAGACAGATAGACAGATAGATAGACAGATAGATAGACAGATAGACAGACAGATAGACAGATAGACAGATAGATAGACAGATAGATAGATAGACAGATAGACAGATAGATAGACAGATAGACAGACAGACAGACAGAGGTTATTATTTAATATATATTAAGCAATATAATATTAAACAAAGAGAGAAATCATTTTGAAAATGTGTGACAGTTGGAGCAGAAGGGAGGGGGCGTGAGGAAGGTGTTCCTGCCTTAGCTGACATATATACATTTAGAGATGTGTGTAGCCCAATCCTTGGTGTATGTATGTATGTAGTGGTGTAAAGAAAGAGTGGAGTGAGTGAGGTA
>NW_027189886.1:52500-60000 GCF_040958095.1 Procambarus clarkii
CCTTTGTTATGTCCATTCATCCCATTGTGCACCTCTACCATATATCACTCCTAATTCTTTGCTTTTCTAGAGAATGTAATATAAGCTTTGACAATCTTTCTTCATATGACAGGTTAACAGGTAGAACAAAGATTACCATTTATATATGGATAACCATTATAAGTCGGTTTGAATGAGTGAATTGCTGCTTGAAGATAGGTATATACACGTGTGGTACTATCAGATTGCATCGTGGTGAGCCTAAAACCCTTCAGATCCAAGCAAAGGGTAAAATGCCAGCAGATACAATTGCGAACACATTGATACCAAAATGAAAGACATATGACGAGAATTGAGGTAACCAAAGTGAAAAGTGTGTTCACATTACATTGCACTAGAGTGCTCCCAGGTTACTTTCTCTCACTTTCTCTGTTTTGTGTGGATGGTCCGCCGTGCTTTCATCACGTCAGCGGGTGGAGCACGCTGCTGTTTTTGACATTTCATGCATAAATTCCGGTTGGAAATTCTATTGCGAACACATTGATACCAAAATGAAAGACCTAGGATGACAATTGAGGTGACCAGAATGAAAAGAGTGTATACATTTTATCGCTCTTGTGCGCTCCCTGGTAACACGCTCTCGCTTTCTCTGTTTGTTGCGGATGGTAAGCCGGGCTTTTGGAGTTTATATGCCTTTAGTCCTGTAGAGAATTCTATTGCGAACACATTGATGCTAAATTGAAAAACCTAGGATGAGAATTGAGGTAACAAAGTTGAAAAGGGTATACACTTTTCAGTATTATCACGCTCAGCTTTCTTTTTCTGGTACCCTTGGCCTACATTCATCTTGTCGGCGGGTGGAGCGCGCTGCTGTCTTTGACATTATATGCACATAGTTCTGTTGGGAATTCTATTGCGAACGCATTGATACCAAAATGAAAGACATAGGACGAGAATTAAGGTGACAAAGTTGAAAAGAGTATACACTTTTCAGTATTTCCGCACACTACCAGGGAATGTCCAAAAAAAATGGAGAGAGTGGAGGGGTAACTTGCTCAAAACGCGAAATTGTTTGGGGAGATTAACTTTCGTTCAATACTATTATGCAAGAGGAGCGACACATCTATGGTTCATCCAATAAAATCAGCAGACTTCTAGATGTTACTACTGCTCGGCTTAGACTCGGTTACAAGTATTTCTGGGAATTCTCATTATCTGCCGATGTAGACCTGACCAAATGTTAACTGTCAACAAAATTATTCGCACACCCTCCGTCACTATGTGATAGTGAATTCAGAGACAATTTTATAACCAATGTACCAACGATGTGTCAATATTTCATTCAAAATTATCTGGTACCAGAAATTTTAGCCAAATATCCCCAGTTTGCTAACTGTAAGTAGTAACAAAGTGATTGTAACCTATCCACCGCTGCCCACTGGATGGGGGGCGGTGTGCAGGACAAACATATCAATTGTGACACTAGCTCTCCACATATGTCAGTTGCTTAATTTAGAAACTGTACTTGTGATCGATCTCGAACCCATTGTTGATGTGACGACTTATACTGAATTTTGTAACTAGCTCATCAAGATTGTAACTTGCTTAGCTAAATGAATTGTGGGGTTCAGTCCCTGAGCCCATTATGTGCCTCTGCAACCCTTTCCACTACCGCCCACAAGATGGGTATGGGATGCATAATAAATGAACTAAACTAACTTTAAGGCATCCTGAAAGAAAGCTTGGAGGGTTTGAAAAATTGCAGAACGAAGCCGTGAGGATAATCCTTGGGTGCCCTCGTACCACAAAGATACTTAATATGAGAAAGGAACTTAATATTCCGAGCGTTGTTTATCGTGTTACTGAAAATAACTGTCAAATTGGTATAAAAATGCTTAGGCTAGCTCATCCTAACCCTTGCACAGAAGCCCTCCAGAATTTCTTTATTGAATGTTGAAAACAACCCTCAAGTTGACTATTTCCGTAACAGCATGCACTCCTGTATGCTAATCCCCACAATCACCAAGCCCACCCGAGTCACTCAAACATCTGCCACTACCCTGGATCACCTTTGGACTAATATAACAGCTCCCCTTACATCTGGGGTAATTTATGACAGAACAACTGACCACTATCCTACTTTCCTCATAGCAAACATTGACACATCACCACCAGAAACCAAAAAACTTTCATTCAGGCTACATAGTGAATCAGCTTTAGGCAATCTCTCTAATGCACTTCACAATATTAACTGGGAATCTGAATTTAATAATTCACAGGATATAAACTCATCAACTAACCTCTTTCTCTACAAAACTCTAAGCCTCTACAACACTCACTGTCCCCTCCTTACCAAACAAGTAACTGATAAAAGAAAAAATAACCCGTGGCTCACAAGTGGCATAATTAAATCAATCAACAAAAAATGAATACGAAAAGAAATTTAGGAGTGGCCTAATTCCAATGGAAGTAGTTAAAAGGTACTCGTCAGTGCTTACCAGTATCATAAGAAAAGCAAAACTTTCATATTATGAGACTAGATTCAAAGAAGCAAAAGGCAACATGAAAAGCACATGGAATACCATCTCTAACATCCTGGGAACTAAACAACACTCCCACAACCAGATAACACTCTCTAAGGATGGCCTTACACTGTCATCTGACTTAGAAATGGCGAATGAATTTAATAGCTTCTTTTCATCGATTGGTGCTAACCTTGCAAGTAAAATCCCACAGACTCAGACACATATCAACACATATCTCTCAGGCAGCTATCCAAACTCTCTTCTCCTCTCACCAGTCAGCCCGTCAGATGTTGTGTCCATCATACATTCACTAAAAACCAAAGCTGGGAACATCAGTGAAATCCCATCCATTGTATACAAGAGCGCCTCCCATATGCCCTTGCACCACCTATAGCTCTGCTGTTCAACAAATCCCTTGAGTGTCATACATTCCCTGATATCCTTAAAAACGCAAGAGTAACGCCAGTTCATAAAGGAGCTAGTGGATTATGTTGCATCTCTGCTTGCCTTGATGACTGAAAGAAAGCTTAAAGGGCTTGAAAACTTGCAGAACGAAGCCTTGAAGATAATCCTTGGATGTCCCTAGTACCACAAAGATACTTAACATGAGGAAGGAACTTAATATTAACTTAATAATAGAATATGAGTGCATATTCTACTGCATTACTATTTGTAATGATCCTCATATTGTGCTTCAGTAATCCAATGTATAACCCTGAGATGTTTTCCTAATTGTACTTAGGATTCCTTGTTCATTATTGTGTATTGTTCTGATCTGCTTTTGTGTCAAATTCTTGCATCGTACCTGTAAACAATTTTTTGACAATTTTACTGTAATTATCCTACTTAAAATCATCTGTACTTGTAAAGTAAAGCTGTAATGTACCTGTTAAACACTTTTTATCAATTTTACATTTAATTATTTCTCTAAAACTCTGTTTAAGAATTTGCTCAAAGATTAGTTTAAGGACTTGCCCGAAACTCTATATATGCAAGCTAGTGGTTTTACAAGATTATAATTCTAACTTAAGCTCTATGTTGTGTCTTAACCCCCAATGTACGTTCTTGTATATATATAAATAAATAAAATAAATAAATAACGAGGGATCGAGGCATTAATGCGCAGTACGTGCTTCCCTCATCTGTGACGTCACAGCGCCATCTGACGACAGCATAAACACAGGCGGCCATTTTATGTTCCACCAAGATTAAAAAAAAAAAAATAATTTTGCCCCGAGGGGCGAGTTTATTGGGCAGCGCCCAATGTGTTCGCAATAGAATGTTCTACAAGAACATGTATAAAATAAGTGACACAGAGATTATTGATGTGTGTATTTGTGTGGGTGATTATAAATATGCATGTGTATGTATATATGTATACGTATATATATATATTATATATATGTACATGTATGTATGAGAGTGTGTACATGTATATATAACATTAATAATTTTGTAACTAGCGTCAAAAATTGTTATTTGCTTAGCTAAACAAACTAGAGAGTTCAGTTCCTGAACCCATTATGTGCCTCTGTAATCCTTTACACCACCGCCCACGGGATGGGTATGGGGTGCATAATAAAGAAAGATATTGAAATAATAAGGGTATGAAATGTATCAACATAAAACATTAATGTTAATGGCCATCAGGTAAAATCAGGTTATTATTTGTAAAGAATTTAAATGAGTTAAACTAAATACGAACTTAATATGTTTTGCTAACGCAAAAATATATTCCCGAGGTATTGTAATTGCAAATAAATATTTAATACAATTATTGTATCATTTTTTTTATTTTAGATTTCCGTATTGCTTGATAATATATAATAGCGTTTAGATAATGCTAGCGCTGGACATTCTTTAGGCTCGTTGCATGTTGTGGTAGTCGCCGCCATTTTAAAACCGTGTCGAGAGGGACGGCTGCTGGCTTATCCACAAAATCCTGCTGCATCTTCAATAGTTAAGGTAACTGTTTTCTTTTATTTGCTCTTAGACATGTGTAGTATATATATAAGCTTGTGGTGGTAGGCTGGATGGTGTGTTGATGGCCCTGGAGGCGTGTTGATGGCCTGGAGGCGTGTTGATGGCCCTGGCTGGATGGTGTGTTGATGGTGGTGTTGTGTTGATGGCCCTGGAGGTGTGTTGATGGTGGTGTTGTGTTGATGGCCCTGGAGGTGTGTTGATGGTGGTGTTGTGTTGATGGCCCTGGAGGTGGTTGATGGCCCTGGCTGGATGGTGTGTTGATGGTGGTGTTGTGTTGATGGCCCTGGAGGTGTGTTGATGGTGGTGTTGTGTTGATGGCCCTGGAGGTGTGTTGATGGTGGTGTTGTGTTGATGGCCCTGGAGGTGTGTTGATGGTGGTGTTGTGTTGATGGCCCTGGAGGTGTGTTGATGGTGGTGTTGTGTTGATGGCCCTGGAGGTGTGTTGATGGTGGTGTTGTGTTGATGGCCCTGGAGGTGTGTTGATGGTGGTGTTGTGTTGATGGCCCTGGAGGTGTGTTGATGGTGGTGTTGTGTTGATGGCCCTGGAGGTGTGTTGATGGTGGTGTTGTGTTGATGGCCCTGGAGGTGTGTTGATGGTGGTGTTGTGTTGATGGCCCTGGAGGCGTGTTGATGGCCCTGGAGGTGTGTTGGTGGCCCTAGCTGGAGGTGTGTTGATGGCCCTATATATTATATTAGGAATATCAGAGGTCCCAGGACAATTATTGTGCATGTGTAGTATGTATATTTATGTAGTATATTTGGCATATTTAATGGCATTTAGTTAAGGCCACTTAGTGGCATGTCTCTGCACCGTTTCCAGTTTGTTGATATGCTTTCTAAGATATGGGCACCATACAACTGCTGCATACTCCAACTTTGGTGTAACAAAAATTGTGAACAATTTCAAAATTTTCAAAATTTCAATTTCAAAATTTCAAAAAATGCATTTTTATATCATTAGTATTGAATAATAATAATGCAAATAATTGACTTATAAATGATGTACAATTAATTGGTAGGTGATATTATATTATTAATATTTTTTCATTCTTGCAAAGCCTTAACAAAGCCATTAACATGTTAATATAAACTTGATCACCTTCCACTTATTTTCTCATGTGCTACCTACATGTACAAAACCTTATTCCTAAATGCATATTTTGTTCTGAAGCTTGTCCTTTATATGTTGTGTATCACCATCTCTGGAGAGTTTTATCTGATTGATGTATAAATTACTTTTAATTTTACAGAATATTATTGTTATACTGAATTTATTATTATATAAATAACTTAATTTTACAGAATCATCTATCAACGCACATCCACAAGTTGAGGAGGAGGATGTGACCTTCCAGATTTCTCAAGTACTGAAACATAGACCAAACAGGCCTGGTGGATCTAGGTACAAGGTAAAATAATTTAAATTTTTTTTTTTTTTTCCTAATTGTCTGATATATATATATATATATATATATATATATATATATATATATATATATATATATGTCGTACCTAGTAGCCAGAACGCACTTCTCAGCCTACTATGCAAGGCCAAATTTGCCTAATAAGCCAAGTTTTCCTGAATTAATATATTTTCTATAATTTTTTTCTTATGAAATGATAAAGCTACCCATTTCATTATGTATGAGGTTAATGTTTTTTTATTGGAGTTAAAATTAACGTAGATATATGACCGAACCTAACCAACCCTACCTAACCTAACCTAACCTATCTTTATAGGTTAGGTTAGGTTAGGTAGTAGAGAAAGTTAGGTTAGGTAGGTTAGGTAGTCGAAAAACAATTAATTCATGAAAACTTGGCTTATTAGGCAAATCGGGCCTTGCATAGTAGGCTGAGAAGCGAGTTCTGGCTACTAGGTACGACATATATATATATATATATATATATATATATATATATATATATATATATATATATATATATATATATATATAGTGTGTGTGTGTGTGTCGTACCTAGTAGCCAGAACGCACATCTCAGCCTACTATACAAGGCCCGGTTTTCCTAATAAGCCAAGTTTTCATGAATTAATGTTTTTTCGACTACCTAACCTAACATTTTCAGCTACCTAACCTAACCTATAAAGATAGTTTAGGTAGGGTTGGTTAGGTTCGGTCATATATCTATATTAATTTTAACTCCAATAAAAAAAGAATTGACCTCATACATAATGAAATGGATAGCTTTATCATTTCATAAGAAAAAAAATAGAGAAATATATTAATTAATGAAAACTTGGCTTATTAGGCAAATCGGGCCTTGCATAGTAGGCTGAAAAGTGCATTCTGGCTACTAGGTACGACATATATATATATATATATATATATATATATAGTTATAGTTAGTGTGTGTGTAAATACCTAAGTGTAGTTACAGGATGAGACCGTCTTCCCAGCACTCTTTGTCATATAACGCTTTGAAACTACTGACAGTCTTGGCCTCCACCACCTTCTCACCTAACTTGTTCCAACCGTCTACCACGCTATTTGCGAAAGTGAATTTTCTTATATTTCTTTAGCATCTGTGTTAAGCTAGTTTCAATCTATGACCTCCTGTTCTTGAAGTTCCAGGTCTCAGGAAATCTTCGCTGTCGATTTTATCAATTCCTGATACTATTTTGTATGTAGTGATCATATCACCTCTTTCTTCTGTCTTTTAGTTTTGGCATATTTAATGCCTCTAACCTCTCCTCGTAGCTCTTGCCCTTCAGTTCTGGGAGCCACTTAGTAGCATGTCTTTGCACCTTTTCCAGTTTGTTGATGTGCTTCTTAAGATATGGGCCAACTTCTGTTGTTGGGCACCACACAACAGCTGCATATTCTAGCTTTGGCGTAACAAAAGTCATGAACAATTTCTTTAGTATATCGCCATCCATGTATTTAAACGCAATTCTAAAGTTAGAAAGCGTAGCATAGGCTCCTCGCACAATATTCTTTATGTGGTTCTCAGGTGATAGTTTTCTATCTAGAACCACCCCTAGATCTCTTTCTTT
>NW_027189886.1:70000-74544 GCF_040958095.1 Procambarus clarkii
TACCTACACACCTGCACCTTACGTTGAGCAGGTGTGGGGAGCGTAATAAGAGCGTGAATGGTGGGTAGAGAGGTATAAATGTGTGTAACTGCAGGCGGCTGAGGGGCGGTGGGAGGGAGGGAGGTAGCCAGGCGCACTCACCTCAACTGTGCGTGTGTGTGCGGTGGTGCCACAGTGGACGGGTCATCTTCGTCCATGTCCACTCCCAACCCTTTATTAACCCTCAGTGACACTCCAGGCAACAACACTGTGTCACTGTGGACACTTTTCACTGACACACTGTGGCCATAAAACACCTGCCAATACCTGCAACACCTCCCACTGGCCAGCAACGTGGCAACAACATCATCAGCTGACAGCCCCACCCACCCACCCACCCCCCTCCCTCCTCCCTCCCTCACTCCCTCCCTCCATCCCTCCCTCACTCACTCACTCACTCACTCACTCACTCACTCACTCACACACTCACACTCACTCACACACTCACACTCACTCACTCACTCACACTCACTCACTCACTCACTCACTCACTCACACTCACACTCACACTCACACTCACACTCACACTCTCTCTCTCTCTCTCTCTCTCTCTCTCTCTCTCTCGTCCAAACTACAGTTTGCACAACCAGCTTAATACTCTCACCAATTTCCCTTCTTACCAACGTTGGCCTCACGAACCTGACCTGACTCCATATGACGACAGGACTTGGCTGTTAATGTGGGGTCAGGTCTGGACCTGACTCCATATGACGATAGGACTTGGCTCTTCATGTGGAGTCAGGTCCGGACCTGAGTCGATTTGATGAGTTTATAAGGTTTGGTTTAAGTCATTTGAATAGGAGAGAGAGAGAGAGAGAGAGAGAGAGAGAGAGAGAGAGAGAGAGAGAGAGAGAGAGAGAGAGAGACAGAGAGAGACAGAGATAGATAGACAGATAGATAGATAGACAGATAGATAGACAGATAGACAGATAGACAGATAGACAGATAGATAGACAGATAGACAGACAGATAGACAGATAGACAGATAGATACAGATAGATAGACAGATAGATAGACAGATAGACAGACAGATAGACAGATAGACAGATAGATAGACAGATAGATAGACAGATAGATAGATAGACAGATAGACAGATAGATAGACAGATAGACAGACAGACAGACAGAGGTTATTATTTAATATATATTAAGCAATATAATATTAAACAAAGAGAGAAATCATTTTGAAAATGTGTGACAGTTGGAGCAGAAGGGGGAGGGGGGGGGGCGTGAGGAAGGTGTTCCTGCCTTAGCTGACATATATACATTTAGAGATGTGTGTAGCCCAATCCTTGGTGTATGTATGTATGTAGTGGTGTAAAGAAAGAGTGGAGTGAGTGAGGTAACTGTTGTGGGATGGAGGAGGAGGAGGCATGGCTGGCGGCGTAGTATGGTGGGATTGGGGGGGGGGTGTCGCTGGGTGTATTAATTTGAGTGTAATTTGTGGAGATAGGTTATATAGTTGGAATTGTTGGCTTTATATAACAGAGGGGATCCAGGCCTTATGCACAATGTGTGGGTTGTTATGTAGTGGTTGAGCGTAGTGTAGAGAGTGGGCGGGGGTTGGTGGGTGGGAGTGGGTGGGGTTTTTGATTGTGTATTTGTTGGTGGGCGTAGTTGTGGGGGAAGGTGGGCGGGGCTGGGAGAAATGGGCGGGTAAAGGTGGCGAAAAATGTCGGGTGGTGGAGTCTGGGGTTTGAATATTCTCGTTTTCTGTTGGTGAGACTTCCCACATTGTGGCTGACTAGATGGACCCTCAATCTCTCTCTCCTGACTCGTTATCTCGTTGCTCCTAGCTCAACAGTGCTTCTTTGCCTTCTCCATGTGTGACACACACCTACCTACACACCTGCACCTTACGTTGAGCAGGTGTGGGGAGCGTAATAAGAGCGTGAATGGTGGGTAGAGAGGTATAAATGTGTGTAACTGCAGGCGGCTGAGGGGCGGTGGGAGGGAGGGAGGTAGCCAGGCGCACTCACCTCAACTGTGCGTGTGTGTGCGGTGGTGCCACAGTGGACGGGTCATCTTCGTCCATGTCCACTCCCAACCCTTTATTAACCCTCAGTGACACTCCAGGCAACAACACTGTGTCACTGTGGACACTTTTCACTGACACACTGTGGCCATAAAACACCTGCCAATACCTGCAACACCTCCCACTGGCCAGCAACGTGGCAACAACATCATCAGCTGACAGCCCCACCCACCCCCCACCCTCCCTCCCTCCCTCACTCCCTCCCTCCATCCCTCCCTCACTCACTCACTCACTCACTCACTCACTCACTCACTCACACTCACACACTCACACACTCACTCACACACTCACTCACTCACTCACTCACTCACTCACTCACTCACTCACTCACACACTCACACTCACACTCACACTCACACTCACACTCTCTCTCTCTCTCTCTCTCTCTCTCTCTCTCGTCCAAACTACAGTTTGCACAACCAGCTTAATACTCTCACCAATTTCCCTTCTTACCAACGTTGGCCTCACGAACCTGACCTGACTCCATATGACGACAGGACTTGGCTGTTAATGTGGGGTCAGGTCTGGACCTGACTCCATATGACGATAGGACTTGGCTCTTCATGTGGAGTCAGGTCCGGACCTGAGTCGATTTGATGAGTTTATAAGGTTTGGTTTAAGTCATTTGAATAGGAGAGAGAGAGAGAGAGAGAGAGAGAGAGAGAGAGAGAGAGAGAGAGAGAGAGAGAGAGAGAGAAGAGAGAGACAGAGAGAGACAGAGATAGATAGACAGATAGATAGATAGACAGATAGATAGACAGATAGACAGATAGACAGATAGATAGACAGATAGACAGACAGATAGACAGATAGACAGATAGATACAGATAGATAGACAGATAGATAGACAGATAGACAGACAGATAGACAGATAGATAGACAGATAGATAGATAGACAGATAGACAGATAGATAGACAGATAGACAGACAGACAGACAGAGGTTATTATTTAATATATATTAAGCAATATAATATTAAACAAAGAGAGAAATCATTTTGAAAATGTGTGACAGTTGGAGCAGAAGGGAGGGGGGGGGCGTGAGGAAGGTGTTCCTGCCTTAGCTGACATATATACATTTAGAGATGTGTGTAGCCCAATCCTTGGTGTATGTATGTATGTAGTGGTGTAAAGAAAGAGTGGAGTGAGTGAGGTAACTGTTGTGGGATGGAGGAGGAGGAGGCATGGCTGGCGGCGTAGTATGGTGGGATTGGGGGGGGGGTGTCGCTGGGTGTATTAATTTGAGTGTAATTTGTGGAGATAGGTTATATAGTTGGAATTGTTGGCTTTATATAACAGAGGGGATCCAGGCCTTATGCACAATGTGTGGGTTGTTATGTAGTGGTTGAGCGTAGTGTAGAGAGTGGGCGGGGGTTGGTGGGTGGGAGTGGGTGGGGTTTTTGATTGTGTATTTGTTGGTGGGCGTAGTTGTGGGGGAAGGTGGGCGGGGCTGGGAGAAATGGGCGGGTAAAGGTGGCGAAAAATGTCGGGTGGTGGAGTCTGGGGT
This sequence comes from Procambarus clarkii, assembly GCF_040958095.1. Classification (NCBI taxonomy): domain Eukaryota; kingdom Metazoa; phylum Arthropoda; class Malacostraca; order Decapoda; family Cambaridae; genus Procambarus; species Procambarus clarkii. Next base: position 73,580 of record NW_027189886.1, read on the forward strand.
TTGAATATTCTCGTTTTCTGTTGGTGAGACTTCCCACATTGTGGCTGACTAGATGGACCCTCAATCTCTCTCTCCTGACTCGTTATCTCGTTGCTCCTAGCTCAACAGTGCTTCTTTGCCTTCTCCATGTGTGACACACACCTACCTACACACCTGCACCTTACGTTGAGCAGGTGTGGGGAGCGTAATAAGAGCGTGAATGGTGGGTAGAGAGGTATAAATGTGTGTAACTGCAGGCGGCTGAGGGGCGGTGGGAGGGAGGGAGGTAGCCAGGCGCACTCACCTCAACTGTGCGTGTGTGTGCGGTGGTGCCACAGTGGACGGGTCATCTTCGTCCATGTCCACTCCCAACCCTTTATTAACCCTCAGTGACACTCCAGGCAACAACACTGTGTCACTGTGGACACTTTTCACTGACACACTGTGGCCATAAAACACCTGCCAATACCTGCAACACCTCCCACTGGCCAGCAACGTGGCAACAACATCATCAGCTGACAGCCCCACCCACCCACCCACCCCCCTCCCTCCCTCCCTCCCTCACTCCCTCCCCCATCCCTCCCTCACTCACTCACTCACTCACTCACTCACTCACACTCACACACTCACACACTCACTCACTCACTCACACTCACTCACTCACTCACTCACTCACTCACTCACTCACACACTCACACTCACACTCACACTCACACTCACACTCACACTCACACTCTCTCTCTCTCTCTCTCTCTCTCGTCCAAACTACAGTTTGCACAACCAGCTTAATACTCTCACCAATTTCCCTTCTTACCAACGTTGGCCTCACGAACCTGACCTGACTCCATATGACGACAGGACTTGGCTGTTAATGTGGGGTCAGGTCTGGACCTGACTCCATATGACGATAGGACTTGGCTCTTCATGTGGAGTCAGGTCCGGACCTGAGTCGATTTGATGAGTTTATAAGGTTTGGTTTAAGTCAT